>NW_018212451.1:0-967 GCF_001263595.1 Phalaenopsis equestris | reverse complement strand
AAAAAGGAAGAAGACAATAAAATGCCTCCATCAATCCCCGAAGATCCCAACAATGTCGCTTTTGCATCAAAACTGTCGAGCTTAGGCGACCTACGATGACCTTTGCCTTTTGGTTTTCACTTCAATGTAGTTGTACCTCTCCTCACTCTATTGTTCATTTATCTCCCTCAAATCAAGCGTACAAATGTCATATCTTAGTTTCTTACACTCATGTAGCTCATTCAAAATTACTCGTGCACGAAAACTGCTCGTGAATAGTGTGTCATGTTCGACTCGATTTAAATATTTTTGTTCGAGTTCAGCTCTCGTTTGGCTCGAAATTAAATTGTTAAAATTAATTGAAAAATATAAATGTTAAGTGTTAGATTCGAACATTCACCAACTTTGTGCAATAGAAAATACGAAAACACAGGAGCTGTTATAATTTAAACTTATATATTAATTTATATAATATATAAGTTTTTTATTTTAAGCTAAACTTAGTTGAGTACTAGCGAGCAAAGAAATATTTGTGTTCTACTCATTTTAAATCTGAGCTTAAAATAATTATTGGGCTCATTCATTTAAACAAGTCCAATAAAAACTAGCCGATGAGAGCTGCTCGCGAACAGCAACTATATTTTTTCACAGCCCTACGCTCCTCGTGCCCTCCGTAGTCTTCTCACTAGGTCGACTCGGCCGTTAGCGGAGACCTGATGCAGGTATTTGCTCTGAATCATGGAAGGAAGGTTGCCAAGACTCTGCTTTTGGTCCGCTGACAAGGCTGCAGTTCCTACTTGCGTCCGGTCCTCCACTCCCGCGCCGGTGGCGGACACCATGCCGTTGCCATTGATTTGCTGGGCTTCGTTTTCTCTAACAAGCTCAACTCTGTGAGTAATGCTAAATGGGGAGATCCGTTTGTATGTATTGGAGTATATTTGAAGAGATTGACGAGAAATGGCTTTTTCGGGGGGTTCGATCAGCTAAT
>NW_018212450.1:0-967 GCF_001263595.1 Phalaenopsis equestris | reverse complement strand
GTGACGTTAGTTCCCTATATGAGCCTGACCAAGATCTTCTGAACTTCATAATTTATCTTCCCTAGAAGCTCCAAATCTTTACCTCTTGCACTATTTCCATCTCTTGACATCCTCAATAAGAATGATATAAGCCAATGCCACACAAATCAAATGTCGCAGCCTTATCGATTCCAGTAGTGGTGCTTCAGTAGTGACTGTATCTGGATCCAATCGTGAGCCTTGTACTTCGACTGTATCTCTATCGCGATACTTCACGTGCGATCCCCTCCCATGTACACCGTGATTGTTTTGAGTCCTGTTCCCAACTATCGAGCAACTCCAAGTCGGGATCCTACCATTGCCTTCCTGCGATCCTTCCAGCTAGCGCGACGTGAGGATGAAACCATGATCCCATCGATCTTGATTCTGTCCCTTCGTCCCACGATCCCTTCCTAGTTACTGTGACATGAGGAAGAGCCCCCGTGCCTTTGTCCCACTGCTTTCTGGTCACAATCGGGATTTAATTGGGCTTCTGTAGTGAGTCGCCTACCATCTTGTTGCCTTGTGGCATTTGCACGGATTATTGATATGGCTGCCAACTCCCCTATTCTCAAATTTGGATTGGTAGATCCACCTGCTTTAATACCTTTCCCTTTGCATCTCCACGGAGAACATGAAAAGCTCCATAGTAAGGTCCTCTAATCTTTATGCAAGTTTCTCTTTGGATAACCAAAGTCCTTCCGAGCTATGATCGTCAGTTGTTTGATTCCCTCCGCCATCATCCTCAGAATTGCAAGCTTTTATACCAATTCTGGTGTGGTAGCTGCAATCAGAACCAAGAAAGGGAAAAGAAACAAGAGAACAAAAACCTCGACAGGAGAGCGATGCTATCTTACTGATTCTTGCACTTTACATACAAGCATGGGTCGAATCCCCTCTGGCACAACCGAACTTAAGGAGGTGGTACTCGAATTGTCAGACACATTAA
>NW_018212449.1:0-966 GCF_001263595.1 Phalaenopsis equestris | reverse complement strand
AAAAAGCAAAGTTTTAGTTGTTAGATATGTATGAATGTAAAGCACCTTAAGAAACTTAGAACTAAATGCATACTACATTGGAAATTCAAGAAATAATAAAGTATAAACATGTTTAATTTTAGAAGAGCTCCTTGTAATTAGTCTTTCTTTGGGATTGTTGAATGTCTCTCTATCATTGTGCAGGAACTCTTCATGTGAACACCATGTGAGCTTCTGTCCTTTGTGGGCCTGATTCTCATCCTATAACTTTATCACATTCTCTAAGATTAGAATGAATGAGGGCTCCAAATTATAAGAATTTATTTCCTTAAGTAATTGGTAATACCACAACTAATTCAAATAGATAAGTTTGAATATTGCACTACATATGCATTCAACTAAAAAAGATGTATTTAGTAATAAGTTAGGACAAAAAAATTGTATTAGAAACTAATTGATTTGACAAAAACAAATAAATAAATAAATAAGTAAAAAAGGAAAAAAAATTTTGAAGTATAGGATCCATTAGAAATTAATTGGCATTTAATCATAAGTAGTCAATTATGTAAATACAAATTAGAATTTTGATTGACCTAAAATTTTGATAGAATATTTGTTTATTTTGACATGGATGTTGAACCCAAGTGCAGCTTATGCTCGAGAGACTTCTAATATACTAATATGAACAAGACCTAAATAAGATGTCATTTGATTTTATTTTTCTTTTAAAATTTATCGTTTTATAAGTGCTGACACCATTCCATTGATTTGACGCATGTGAAGATTGATGTAGCAATTGGTACCATCACATAATATTATGTGCGAAAAGATAACATCGACAAATTATACGGAATGAAGGTTGAATCAAAACATCTAATTGATGCCAATGTCTCAAAATAATTTGAGAATCTTGAAAAATATGTGGCTATTCTTATAGATAGAAAACACATTAAATTATAAATTTTGCTAGATTTTATCATTTCGTTC
>NW_018212448.1:0-966 GCF_001263595.1 Phalaenopsis equestris | reverse complement strand
AAAAAAAAATAAATAAAGAAAAAATTATTACATGAATATTTAATTGATGATGTAACAAATATATTGTTGGTTTTCAGTAGGATAATTTCATTAACCTTTACTAATGTCTAACGGTTTTACCTACTATTATTTTATTATCATCTGCTTCAACTACAATCCATAATAATTTAAACTAAAAAATTATCATTTAAAATCATAGCATCTGATGAACCATGTTGAAAAAAGAAATTATTTCTAGATCATATATACAATTTTAGATATGTATGAATAGATTGCTTCAAATGAGTTTTGAATGGTGAACTCAATTGATCTTTCAAACTTGCAAGTGTTCAGCAGCTAGCAGTGCCTCATTTATGAATGGCTTCTTACTGCACGTTTCATCCTTTCATGCTCACGAACTCATTCAAAGGAAGCATTACCCATCTAAAGTTCGCTATGACGTGTTAAATTATTAAGACAATATATACTTTCTAAACCCAAAAGGCTAGCACCATAAAACATACTGACTCAGGCAGCAATTAATAAGAGTGGCAAAACCACTATAGTCACAACACTAACATTGGCAGACAGCAATGCATAATATCAACTGCACGATACAAATAAAAATAAATGCAGTAGTTTAATGTTTAGCCACATTTGTAGAATATATAAAATGAAGCACTAAAATAACTACTAAACATAACTCTAATTGAGAAAATTTTAGCAAGGGAACCATGAATCAACTTTTCCAACTAATGGGTAGGGGTGATATGCAGATAAGTTCATGTAAATCAACCTTTAACTAGAAATGGAATATTAGGAGTTTGAGTTGATTCGATTCCAGTAGAAATTCATCAAATTTGAGTAGAGTTTAGAAATGACTTGATAAAGGTATGTTTCACTTGCCAATTAAGATTATAATCTATATATATGTTAACAATCTTTATTTAAAGCTGTATGATGAAATATAATATACATGCATACATG
>NW_018212447.1:0-966 GCF_001263595.1 Phalaenopsis equestris | reverse complement strand
CATCATATTCAATGCCCACTATAATAATGTCATGTGTAGCACCAGGTCTAATAAGAAAATTTGTAGGTTTATTGGCTTCACGCAAAATATGATTCCAGTTAATGGTAAAAGAGTGTGGAAGCTTCCTAAGTTTAGCTCAATGGACCGAATTTTGCTAATCACACATATCATTCCTAATGGAACAACAAGCACTGCAAGAGAATCCATTTCCACAAGCACATTCTAGAACTTCATCACCTTCGCAATAATTAAGCAATAAAAGACAACAACCATTTTAGAGTAAGATGTGCTAACACAATCACATGGAGTAGAAAATGTTATGTAAAATCTAACTAAAATGGTTTTGAAAAACCACACCAACTCCTACATTGAAAGTGTTTAAGCTAGCATCTATATTCACTTTAATTGCACAAAAAGAGGGATTGTCCTACTTGGTCACCTAGAAATACCACCTTGCAGGACCCACAAAATGTTGCACCCCGTCAAGACCAGTAATAAGTTTACAAGAGTAAGTATCTGTAAAAACTTTATATATAAAGGATTTAACTTTGATAAGGAGATCTTTAGCTTTTTTTCCTAACCTCATTATGCATCCTTTGATTACATTCCATCCTAAGAAACGAACAAACATTATAGGGGAAAATATTTTGCAAATGAAGTTTATAATTACTTATCCTCCAAGGCATTAAACAATGATCCAAATTTTGATACTCGCAAATAAGCATATGAGTTTCATATGTGAGTGATAGAAACCCTCATATTTCCAAAGAAAAAGCATAATTTAAAATAGGTGATGCAAAGATTCCTCCTCATCACGGAAAAATAAACAAATAGAAACTTTGTGTAGCTCTTTGAGCTTAAGAATATCATCCAGAGAAAGAAACCTATAATTTAACGGCTAAGCAAAAAAAAAACTGAGAAGGCTTCATCATAGAATTCCAAATACCCCAATCAATAGCAAAAAAA
>NW_018212446.1:0-966 GCF_001263595.1 Phalaenopsis equestris | reverse complement strand
GATATTTGGTGCCCACTGGACCAAATATCGATTTCCTTTATATATATTACATAATTCAATCAAGATTGGGAGTTTTTAAAGGTTTCATTTTTTTTTCCTGTGGTGACGGAGTTGTCGATGTTGATTGTGCAAGACAAATATTTCGGTGAGATCAAAATACACTAACTTTTGTATTTCTTTTTTCTTTCTATCGTTTATATATATATATATATATACACGCGCGCGTGCGCGTGCGTGTTAAGGGGTAGGGAGAGAGAGAAGAGAAGATGTTGAGTGGCATAGATAGATTGGGAGGATGGGTTGTTCACAGCTAAACTTTGACGGCGCGTTTGGCTTAGGAGTTTGTGAGAGTTGAATTAATGTTGAGGTGGGTTTGATGAGTTGAGCTTAGGTGATTGTGGTATTGATTATTTTGTTTTGATGTAGCCAATGCATATTTAGCAAGTCGAAATAATCCAACATTCCTCTTAATGATACAGTACAAAAGTTTGTTGAGAATAGTACTTTTTTTAGTGAATATTATTTGATAGAACTTTTGGTAAAGAAATTAATTGTTTTGCATGCGCGCGCGCACACACATATGTATACATCTATACACACCCCTACACACACACATGCGCACATATGTATGTATCGATATGTATGTACATACATATGTATATATACATACATGGATACAGGCATACAAAATCTAAATTTTATGGTAATAATTTTAATTTTTTTTTTGTGAGTTGCAAAACAATGGGTATAAATATCTGGATAATTTTGACTTACATCTTTTAACAAAATTGAATATCAAATTCTTAACTTGAATTTGAGTATCACATTAATATACTTGAATTTGAGTATCACATTAATGTACTGGTTCACTACGAGGATAGTACTTACCAGCTGCATATTTGATAGCTTCAAATTTGGCAAGAATAAAAATTCACCAGCTTTTCTTCATTTCTTCACGTTAGAGGT
>NW_018212445.1:0-966 GCF_001263595.1 Phalaenopsis equestris | reverse complement strand
ATTTAAAACCTAAACATTCATATTTACATGCATACGACTCCAGTGAAATACGCCTTTTTATGCATAAGTTTATAATGCCAAAGAATTATAAGTGTAAATATCAAACTTTGGATGTTACATATGCAAATATATAGGAATTGTGTGGTATGAATGTAAATTTCCCTGCTAAATAAATAATATAAAATATCTACACTCTGATGCTGTAAATATAGTTATTTATAGCACCCCAGCTGGCCAAAAAACATAATTAAAAATTTGTGAGACAATAGAAAACATGAATTCATACCTCTATGTACATGGTGATGGCAGTCTTGTTTGACCCACCGGGCTCCTTCAAATTAGTTATCGCTTCAAATATAAGACTGTCTATCCTACATGCATTGACAAGGACCAAGTTGGAACTTAAAAAAACAGATGAAATCAACAGAAAATTGATTTATTATGAACATAGCTTCAGGCAATGGTGGCATTCATACAAATTTCTTCATATAGTCGAAACTAAGCTGCATTATAAGACTTTGATTGAAAGTGAAAGGAAATGAAAAAACTTCTTTTTAATTTTTTTACACTAATTTTATCTGACCATCTAATGGACAAATTTTCCATCTACCTTTCTTTGCAATGGTAAAACCCCAAAAATCTTAATTAATTTAACTTTCAATAAATATCATTCTGACCACCTCTCCGATATAATCAATCCTTAGTCTATTTGTTGTTTTTGCCACACATTCATCTTAACAGTCTCATTTCCTTCAAACGCAACAAAAACAAGAATGATTTTTTTTACTACCCAATAATCAGGTCCACATAACATAGTCAGCATAATTGAAATTGTAATAGCCCCCAAAACATTGCTATTTACAAATCTATCATCCACTTTCATCCATTTTTCAAATTCTCACTAAGAGAATCACAATTCATGAAAAAACTGCAACCCATATTTTTCATTTTATCAAATTCTCAATG
>NW_018212444.1:0-966 GCF_001263595.1 Phalaenopsis equestris | reverse complement strand
GATTGAATCTCAAAATATTTGTGAAAACTATGACAATGAGGTTAGTTTAGCTATGCTAGAAATTGTTTCTTTGTGGTGGGACTGTAGCACTATTTGCGTAGTTTATGCTGGATAATACAGTGTCATGATGTTTAGCGTTTATGTTATCGGTGTGCTATGCTGGTATTAGCATGTTGTGTTATTTGCACTGATGTGGACTTTCTATTTTTTTGATTTGTTATTGTGTTGTTGCAATGGGTTTTAGATAGTGTTAGTCTGGTATTATTGCGGTGTTAGTATTGTATTATTGGATATGCAACGTTATTTTTTTGTTGGAGTGGAACATTTTATTTAGGCATTATTTGTGTCATAGTGGTTTTTTTCAGCGTTATTGTTTTGTCGTTAGTTGGGTAATTTGAATGTTTTATTGATGCGCCTATGCCTAGGTTTTAGGGTTATCTTGTTGTTTTCATGGTATTATTGTAGTATTATTATTGTTTTATTCTACTATTATTGCGACGTTATTACTTGGATTACTGGATACGTAATGCGACGGATTTTAAAGTGTTAGTTTGATATTCTTCCTATGTTATTGATGTGATTTTGTGGTGCTAATCCGGTGTTATTTTGGTGTTATTCCAGTGTCATTTAAACTTTGAAGGTTCAAGTGGAATGTATTGGTTTGATTGAGCTTGTACTATTCGATCGATATTATTTCAATGTCTAATAGAGTTTAATATGTTCTATAAATTTGTAGTTCACCGAGACTGAAATTGTTTACAATGATCCAATCACAGAAAGTTTGCTTCGCGCAGTTGTTTATAATGAAAAAGAAACATTTGAACAATATTGTGCCTATATACACCATATTGAATTTACTGTGCAAAAAGACTACAATAGTTTTTGGCCGAATTCGAAGAAGATTAAGACAAAAGACTTTATTTGTGGTAAGACTGGTTTCAAGAAAGACTCGAAGTTGAATAACAC
>NW_018212443.1:0-966 GCF_001263595.1 Phalaenopsis equestris | reverse complement strand
TCTCTCTCTCTCTCTCTCTGTCGCACTCTCTTATCTTTTTAATGGGATTTGGTTTGAGAGTGCAGCTGGGGCAGACGTGCTTGGTGGATGGGAACTGCGACGCGGGGCTGCACTGTGAGACCTGCGTAGCAGATGGCGGAATCCGGCCCCGTTGTACACGGATTAGGCCGTATGATCCTAAATTTATGGTAAGAATCAGTTCTAATTTTGAGGCATGTGATAGATCTAGAGAATGAGCGTGTTACGGGTGCAGGGGACAGGGCTAGCCTTCAACAAGTATGCGTGGCTGACGACGCATAACTCATTCGCGCGGCTTGGCCAGAAATCGCGCACTGGAACCCCCATCCTCACGGAAACTAACCAGCAGGACTACATCACTGACCAGCTCCAAGTATTCCCCCTCTCCCCCTCTCCATTTTCTCTTAAAAAAAGTTCATGTTTTTGGCCGCCGGGCAGCGAGCAGGCCATGGCGCATGGTTCGAACACATTGGATATTGACGCAGGGGTACCTGCGCGCACGTCAGTGCTGGCGTGCAAGTTGTCCTACCCGGCTTTGATGTCGTAGTTGTGGCATTTACTCTTTACTATTGGAGGAGCCACGCCGTGGAAGGAAACGGATGGCTTTTTATGACGACATCCGTTTTTAATATCTAATGAATAAATATATTATTGGTAATAAAAAAATAAATATATTTATAATAAATTAAAACAGAAAATAAAATTTTAATGATGTTTATGTGAAATATGTAGGATATAAAATTATATTGAAAAATAATTTCAAAATTTAATTGTTTTGACATAAAAGAATGAGGAAATATAATATTTATAGTAGTTAATGAGGTAGATAATTTTTTTTAAATATTTATATGAAATAATAGAATTATAGAACTACAACAAAATTATCGAAAAAATTAACCTGCAAAATCTAAAAGCTTGTGAGAGATATCACTTATACTCTAAAAATTG
>NW_018212442.1:0-966 GCF_001263595.1 Phalaenopsis equestris | reverse complement strand
TCATTACAAACAATTGAAATTAAATGACGTCCCACCCTTCAAAGCACAATACGTATTTCACAATGTATAGATGTTAGAGTCATATTAGATCGAGAGCCCCTCCTTAATTCTTTTTCTCACCATTTAATCGTTAATTGACAACCACAACATAATAATCGATATCAACTGTATGTTGTGTCTACTTTTGGTTAAAATATTACATACGCTGAACGTATGTGTGAACGAGTGTAGAGAAACACACAAAAATTTAATAATACATGGAGATTTATGTGTATCGGCATCATCCTTCGCACATAAGTTCAACATATGTAATATTTTCTCTTGCTTTGACGTCTTCCTTTCACCATGAATTTCTTCATACTATCACTTCTAAAATAACTCTTCACTTATCTTCTATTAAGAAAATAACCAAGGGGAAAAAAATTTAAAAGCTACTTGAAGTTGACATAGAATCATCTAATTTTGTATAAAACATAAAAAACAAAATAGATGATCTAAAAAAAAACAAAAGGATAGATCATTGAGATCTAAATTTTCTTGCTCTTGAAGAAACAAGCTTAGAATAAGATGGTATACTTCCAGAATGAGTCATATTTATTGCCAACAAAATATTATTGGCATTTGGAACATTCACCATAGAACACACATTACTAGCAAATTTTCAATATTAGAAATTAAAGTAACTACAACAATATTAATATCCAAAATAAAGGCATTATGTACATCATCCGATTGTATACATGTATCATTAGCAACACTATTATCCAAAATAATAGTAGAATTACCATTAACTTCAAAAATAGCTTTAGTAAAAGTGACAAAATGTAAAGCATAAGTATTGTTACCTAAAGATTCATTATTTCTAGTAATAACATTAACAAAGAAATTAAGATTTGGAGCAATAAAATTAACATTGGTAATGCTAACTTGAACAGTTCTAAAAGTATTCTCAAATTTATTATGATT
>NW_018212441.1:0-966 GCF_001263595.1 Phalaenopsis equestris | reverse complement strand
CAAACCTATCTCTCAGTAGCACCTAAATGCGGGTAATGTATAATACGAGAAAATTTGGATACATAATATCAAATTATCCAATAACAATTATTCCAAACATAGAGCACAAATTTCATATAAAATAATATATAGTAAATAATTATGGACCCATTTATGTCATATAATTTTTAGTACGTACCAAGCAGGCAATTTGTAATTGTTATGTACTTAAAAAAAATGAGATACATAACGCGTGTACATGTAATATCTGTATTGTAAAGTCCAATTCACTACAACGCCCTCGAAGATTTTTGAAAAAATTTACGTACATAAGATGTACACAACGCTACTTACATAATGAATGTTATATTTACGTTATATCCGCATTATATTTGCATTATATCGCACGTAACCTCGATGTAACCTCTATATAACTTACTTGTAACCTCCCTGAACCTACAAATAAGTTCCATGCTTCTGTTTTCACATATCTGTAGGTTACATAAAAGTTACATCGAATTTACAATCTACAATTTTTTTTTTAGGCAAATCCCTTAATTGGAGATTTATAAATATGTCCTTGAACGGACTTTATTTACAATCTACTAGTATAATATAAATAGCAAACAAGCTTAGCATAAGTTATCAGTATGATCAAGTATAATTAATTTGCCCATTTTTCTGATTCATAAACAAATATCACATGATTATAATTGACAAAAATATTTATTTAATATGCACTATGAATTCATATGCACTATAATTGACATAATGAGGTACATAATGAGCGCAACTTTGGGATGTTAATTCAGTATATAAGCCCAGAATATGTCATGATACTCTTATTTCAAATTATTATAGTATTGAATTTTCTTATATATTTTAGAAAATAACAAGTAATGTTAATCTTCGAAGATTATTTAGCTTAACTACGTCGCATATTTTTATGAGAATTTAGTGGTTGATATAATTTAGCACTTTTTTTTT
>NW_018212440.1:0-966 GCF_001263595.1 Phalaenopsis equestris | reverse complement strand
ACCAAAATGCACAACTCAAAAAAAAAAAAAACTATAAATAGACTCATTCCCTTCACTTGAGGGAGGGGGAAAGAAGGGAATGAGAAGTAAAATTCTAGAGGTTGTTTAGGAGAAAATGCTCAGTGAGTAATTGTCGACCACTATAGACAACCACTCGATGCCACCACCTGCAACCACTAATCACCAACCGTCAGTGACCACTATTTGCAACCGTTGTAGCTAGAATATGGTTGGCGTTGAATTTTCTAACACTTCCATTTTCTTAGATATCTAAAGACAAGTATAGTTTTCAGTGTATGATGGTAAGCCCATTCTCTCTATCGTGGGAGAAGGGTGTACCCCTATGCATATAAACACATAGTTGATTACTTTGACTTTGCTAGAGCCTTACCATTTTCAAGGTTTTTTTCACTTAAAAAAATTTAGTGTCCCCATCCACTACATTTTTTTTATTTATATGACGTACTAAACTTGTCTAGACTAGATCCCATGTTTTTGTTTTTTTCAAGGTTTTTTAAGATAAAAATTTTGTTATCTCCCCTCATCATATAATTTTATTTGTGTGTGTGTTGAATTTTCATACAATCCTAAAATAATAAATCACCGCTAAATTGCGGTGTATTTTTATGTACGGATAAATCATAGTAGTTATTTTTAAAATTATTTACAACATATGAGCTTTTTTTAAAAAAAATAAATTAACTAATGAGCCAAAAGTTGACTCTTTTTCTTCTCATTTACATGTTTTCACCATGCCTTTGAAGGAACAATCCCTATTATTATAAAATTTAAAATATGAAAAACGTTAGGTTCCTTAAAGTTTAAGGATATATCAATTGAGCCACTCTAATTTTCTTTTTCGTAGCTATTAATTACAAATGTCGTTTACATATAAGCCACCCAATTCCTATGTATTTACATCTAATGGCTAAACTATCATTTTTACATTTAAACCACCCAAATATT
>NW_018212439.1:0-966 GCF_001263595.1 Phalaenopsis equestris | reverse complement strand
CTATGCTTAAGGGGGATCAACGTTAAACGTCTGATCAGGTGGCTATGGGAGTTATTCACCAAATAAGCAAAACCTATGACTGATATAAATAAACTCCCTCTCTTCATTTGAGAGGGGAGGAGAAATCAAATTCCAATATTTTTCGAGACAGAGGACCCGGCGATAACCCACAAGAAAAATGCTTACAACCGTCATATTAATAATTTGATGACTTTCTCCGGGTTCATGAAATTTTTTTCCTTACGCTATATACCAACAAGTTATGTCTCTAGTGTACAATACTAAACCTGTCTGACGAGATGTAATTACCAACTGGTGTAACACCTAATATGGCATAGTGGACAATTTACGCTATTGCTGCTCCCTGTTATGGCCTATGTCACCAGCTATGCCCTATATAGCTCATTGCTTCTACAACTTCCAATTAAGGCCTTTAAAGTCAACTAACAGTACTGCAACTTTCCACTACAACCCATGTGACTAACTATGACCTACATATTTAATTGCTACTACAACTTCTAATTATGACCACTGTGGCCTACTAACGTTATTTCAACTATTTTCTATAATATTTGTGGCAGATTAATGCCTTTGTATAAATCAATAATAGCTTTTGCAGTACACTATCACTATTAACTCTAAGAACTATATTTTTTTGTAGTCCAATTACCACTATTAAAAGTGAACTGTTATAGCACATCTTTGAATATAAACGTTGTACTTCCATCTACTTTAATTTAAGAGAGAAGTGAACATATGTACTTACAATCACATAATGGATTATCTGACTCGGCTTGGTCTTGTGATTTTTCTCTCTTTTAAGTTTTTTCAACTAAAAAACCATCATGTCTTCTCCTGCTACTTCTCTATTGTTTGTATGAGTGTTGGACATCCGTGCAACGCTAAGATATTAAATCATTACTCAGCCATCGTGAATCTTCTGACATAAAACATTATATATATATA
>NW_018212438.1:0-966 GCF_001263595.1 Phalaenopsis equestris | reverse complement strand
AAGTATGTGTGTGTTAGCATTTTAATGTGTTTAATAAGTTTTTTTACTTCCCTTTATGCATGTGGAAGCAAAGAAAAGTGAATTTTCATTGTAAGACGAAGATTCAAAGTCGAGCAAAAGGAGAATAATTCCAGGTTTGAATGTTTTTCATTTGTGTAAGCATTTTATTTCGACTTTAATAAATTTTTTTTTCTTCAAATGAGTAATAATTAAATATCTCACATCCTTGACTTCATAACTTATATAATTTAGTAGTATCCTTGAATTATCATTGAATTTTTTATAGCACCCATTGATATTTTAACATTTTGCACATAATTTATATACAAGTTGGTCTTTTAGATTGTTAAAAAGAAATGTGATCTAGTATTACGAGAGTATATTGACCTTACTTTTTGGTCAACTTTTTTTTCTTGGCTTACATCCAATCTCATTGGGACATAGGACCTCTTTCCTAGTGTCATCAGAGAATTGAATTAAACTTTCATAAGCTATAACTTAAACTCCACTTGAGTTGAACATGAGCTAACCCTAATTTAAACTAAAATTAAAATCTAACTGAATAAAAATTGAAATCGGTCAAACTAAAACAGAACCAAATATAACTAACTTTAGCTAAACTCTAAAATTGAGCTAAAAAATCTGCTTAAGGTAACGTGCATATCAAATTTATCGTTTTCTCTATTGATCATCGTAGAGCATGAAATTTCATTCAAAATGTTGCATGATATTTATTATCACATATAAAAACTATGCAAATAAGTTTGATGATCATATCACAATTCTTACTTATATTTTTTTCACTTCAGATTTTTATGCATGAATAGTGCTCATACCATCTCAAATTATCTTTTTCCTTCACAGATCAATCCAGTGATTAGAATTTCATTATATAAGTTGCATGATATTCAATATCACATATGTGAAGCATGCAAACAACTTTAATGATAATCATGCATCATTTTT
>NW_018212437.1:0-966 GCF_001263595.1 Phalaenopsis equestris | reverse complement strand
AAAGAGTTTCATCGTGTCTTATTTATACAGATAAAAAATGTGAAAATCAAGGGAGTTTAATATTTAGACATTAATTAAATAATAAATGAAATTTACTTTTATATTTAATGCTCTTATTTTTATGACGACGTCACTTTCAAGAAGTAAAAGAATTAGAGAACTAAAATATGTACATAAAAATGTGTTAATGTTGATCCAGAGATGTAACGATCCACAATGGAAGAGTATGACGAAGGTGTTCCTACTGCCAAATCATGAAGTCTAAATGTTCTACTGAGTGAAGTCATCTGATTTGAGTCGTCACAGCCAAAACTGACCGAGCCACGAGGCGGACAAAAAGTTGAAGAGACAAACCAAGCTTGAAGTAATTTGGTAGATACAAATTGAAAGAACCTCTGAGCCATTATAGAAGAACTGATCAAATGCAATAGCCAACTCTCCTACGGAACCAATCGAAGGGGAGATCCGGTTCTTCACATCTCTAACCATCCAAGAGATGCCCCAATAGTTTCTCTTAAGGAACTAAGGGTTGACAACCAGGGCGTATCAGCTGGTTGATCCATACAGACCAAACACAGCCGACTAAGCTGATCTTGCCAACCCCAAACTTACTAAGGTCGGCCACAAAGTTAGAAAGTAGCCAGACAATAGACTTACACATGTAAACTACCAGAAATACCCAAGTACGAACCCCATTAAACCTGGGACAAAATTGTTATCTCATCATTATGTTTTCTTACTTCTATAATTAGGAAAATTATTTTATGAATAAGTCATGATTGATTACGACACAATACTATTTATTCTTTCTTCTTACGCTCTATTTCTTGAGTGTAATTTACAGATAAATCAAGGTTTGACACTTATTTCCTGCCTCTATAGAAGATGCTTTTGGATCGATCCTATGTTGTAGACCTTGCAAAAGGTCGGACTTCCGGTACTCTTAACTCCTGTTTGTTCCTCCTC
>NW_018212436.1:0-966 GCF_001263595.1 Phalaenopsis equestris | reverse complement strand
CCCTAACCTTAATGAAGTTGAATCTACCAGTCGATCTAAGCATCCTAGGGTTAAGAAAAAAAAATGTGTTGTTTTCATTAGAAGCCAAATTTCATAGTTAGTTGTTTCACACACAAATGACCCTGACACATCACAAGCAACATTCATTCAATAATTAATGTAAATCTTGGAAGCAACTCCAAAAATTTACGAGAACATGACGTTGTATTTATTATCAATGAAGTTGCTTGAAGTCCCGAACCGAATAGAATTCATTATGATGATGACCCCTGACTATAGGGTCAAACATTTACATTATTTTCATGATAACTGGGAAGCTTGTACTCCATTTTTTTCTAGTTAAACAATTTATATTTATTTTTTATTAGGTCATTGTTTGTGCTACTTTGGATATACTCTAGATATATTGAATCGTACAATTTGTTATTTACTTTTCAAAGTTTATTTATGATTGTTGTTTATTTAAAACATGTTCTGATAGTAGCTAATTTGGTGATTTTTGTGTGTGTTAGCTACACAAACGATGAATATCATGGACGGAGAAAGATGCATAAGAAGAATCGCAACGTGATGTGTTTATGTATGAGTAGTACAACCCATACATTTCTCGTTCTCAATGTTGGTTTTATTTTTCTTTTTGAAAATAATTTTGATTTAATATACTTATAATTATAATTTTGAAAAATGAAACCAAACAAATCTTGAATATTTTGTTTTTTAAATAATCGACACAAAGTTATAAGTAATATGTCATCTCAAAATATGAGAAAATCACTTAATAATGGACTCAGTTATTTAAGCTAAGAAATTTATGATATTTCTTTGGTTTGTAAAATTTCCTATAGACTTTTCTCCTATCTAATCAGAAGATTAAATATGGTTAAGATTATCTGAGTTACTAATTCTCCGATAGACGCAAACCCCTATTGTAAATTACATCTTAAGCGACTGAAATCACTTAAGAAA
>NW_018212435.1:0-965 GCF_001263595.1 Phalaenopsis equestris | reverse complement strand
TGCAACGTTAAGACGATAATTCATTACTCTACCACTGCAAATTTTCCGGCACGCATCAATACTCAAATTAATATCTCTAAAAGCTTAACGATACATCTAGTGTTTTATCTTGGCTTATATGAGCTTAAATAGCACAACTTTTAAAAATATCCTGTGTTTGCCTCAAATCGTTCGGTAAAATTATAAATTTGCTAAATCAAAGTTTCAATATTTAAAAATTTTAATTATAAAATGGTACTTAATTCGTCTTTCACCAAATATATTTTTTTCTACGAGGATCAAATTGTCCTAAAAAATTTATTTTTGTGATGAATTTTTTAAATCTAAGTCAACGTAGGCAAGAGAGATATCGAACTGCTACCGAGTTGATTTCCGTATCATTCACACGTTCCTAGCAAGACCATTGTTATGACATCAGCAAAATTCAATTAATCTATACTATATTTTAATTATTTATTTGATAAAGTAATGGTGAGTTTGGGGCAGCTTATTCGCTGTGTTTGTATTTTGAAAACACACTTAAGATAGTTGTTTCGTGCTTTTCAACAACTTATCCTAAAAAGCCGTTTATAATTTGTGAAGAACGCCGCCCGCAGCATTAATCCTGCGGGCCGCGTTTTGTCCGCGACATTACTCATGTGTCCTCTTTTTTGCTCTCGTGCCGTCGTTGGCATCCCGTGCCGTCATTACCCATCGTTTGCATCCTCTGCCGCTCTTCTCTCTTCTTCGGTCCTCTTCGGAACGGTATTTTTGTTTTTCTTTCCTGTCGAATCGCAAATCGCAGTTCTTCCCCCTAATTTGCATCCTCTACCACTCCTATCTCTTCTTTGGCAATCTCTCACGACATGTAATCTTCGGCATCTTCTTCTTCTTCTTTGACATTTTCTCCTCTCCGGCATTATCTTATCGTCCGGAACTTTTTTTTTCCCAGTCGAACTGCAAATCACAGATCTTGTGAGTTTTGC
>NW_018212434.1:0-965 GCF_001263595.1 Phalaenopsis equestris | reverse complement strand
AAAAAAAAACTTACAAACAACGTAAAAAATTTAAACAATGAATGTCATATATACAAGTAATGGATGTAATCATAAACTGTATAAAATAAACAAGAATCAGTCCATTCACCATTAAACAATGACATCTGTAATCCGTTCTCTTAAATCAACAATTTTCTCAGCACCTTCGTCATCATGTGTGCAACCTTCTTGTGATTCTCCATTTGCCTATGATACATATTATCTTATGAAATATCTGAATGCTTCAGGCGGGACGTGTAAATGATCATCATCAGCCATGTCGAAGTCTACGTCAGTTTGTGAATGATGTATTCAAATATAGTTATGGAGTGCCAATATGACCACTATAATCTACACCTTCTTTGAAAATGAATATGTCGGCATATCACGCAGTTTGACCCATTTTCTATTCCACACTCAAAATGTTCTTTTAATTACACCTCATAAAGAGGAATGTCTCTTAATAAACATTTCTTTCCTTTCCCGAGCAACATTGTGGAATCATTCAATGTCAAGAATGTGATATTTAGTATCCGAAAATGACTTCAGATACTTCCTTTATAAGGGATATCTAACATGGACCAAGTAATATTTGTCTGTCACAAATGCAATAGACAGTAATGAACCTAAAAAATATCTAATAAATTGATTTAGGTAGTAAATTCAAAACCATATTTGATAAGTACCTATCAAATATTACTCGACATAGAAAATAAAATAAAATATAATAAAAATAATGAACATTTCAATTCACACATCTTCTACTCATAAGAAATAAAATAAATACTCTTTATTTATAAAATAAAAAAAATCATGAGATTTCTCGATTATCAAAGTTCATTACTTCATTATTTATTCATATCGACTATATCATTAACTTCACACAAACCAATTTGTTTTCAATTAAATTTAAGGCCTTGATTAATAATCTAAAAATAAACTAAATATTCATATAATAAAAAAAA
>NW_018212433.1:0-965 GCF_001263595.1 Phalaenopsis equestris | reverse complement strand
CATGACCACACAAGTTCTGGTGTAAATATAGATATACTTGTATGTAATATATATAATTTTCTTATTTTGAGGGAAAACTAGTCAACGCGTTCAAACAAAAGATTATTCATGTTTGGTTTGTTTTTAATTGAAGCTTAAAATTTTACTAGTATTCAACTCCTTTATTTAACAAAAAATTCAAGTACGAACTACTTAACGAGTCGAACACAAGCCGTTCACGAATAATGAGCTTCATTGACAGCCCCACTCATGATTATCAGTCGCTATTCTCATACAACACTCATAACTTCTGAATAACAAATTGTGGATTATATCATCTATGACTTTTGTGATTTTCAAACTCAAGTTGACATCTCTTACTTCTCCTCGAGTGTGTTCGGATACCACTAAATCACGATTTTCATATTTATCATTTATGATATGCCCTCATTATTGAGAAAATCATTTTTCTTATTATCTTTTTCGGTTCTACTTTTATATAAATATATGCAACAAATTATAATATATATATATATATATATATAACAGAAGTCATTTCACGGACAGTACAGCACCTCTTCAGCTAACTATTTAAGTTAACAATAAGTTGACAGGTGAGAGGACAAAGTCCCTTGCAGATACAGTTATCACTCAATTATAATATTTGATGATATTTTGATTCTTTTGCTTTGATGATCGAATAAAATAGACTAATTTTTAAAAATTAAAATATAAATAAATAAACTTAATTCAGTTCTAGTAATGAACATACTTTATTTATTTATTTATTTTTATTTATTAAGCACCTTATTTAAAAGGTTCATTAAATTACCCATGGCAAGGTATAAATAAATGATTTTGTATTAGATTTAAGGGTCCATGTAGGGCAACTATAACTATTTGTAAAAGTAATTATAATTTTTTTTTATCAGGGTAATCTTATGTAAGAAAATAGAGAATAGATTTTTTCATTGACTTTTTTTTTT
>NW_018212432.1:0-965 GCF_001263595.1 Phalaenopsis equestris | reverse complement strand
GAGAGAGAGAGAAGAGTCATGATCAAAATTTATTGATGGCCTATCAAGAGTCAAAATATACAATTTTATTTGACAATACATTTAAATAATAATTTTATAAATTATGCTTACATACCAATCAAATCTTCCCGTCATGAGCAGAACATAATACTCATATAAACAAAATGATCACGATAATGAATAACTAAATGAACTTAAATTACCCTCCTCTCTCACTTCACATCCCTTTGAATCCCCTCATCTTTATCAATTTAGCAACTTCGCAAATTTACTCCATATAATTTCCCTAACTGTAGAAGCTCAACATATAATTGGGATAAGATGAATGATGATGATAATGATATTTTATTTTTCTGACAAAATTTAATCAATTAGCTATGATTCCGACTAATACAGTTATGAATTCTACATCTACGAGCATTCAACAAAGATGTTCACTTACGGATATTCTGATTAAGAGAAGGCACGCTAGAAAAAAACTGATATTAAAGCAAAGATTGACAACTATGAGGCTCTTCATTCAGCCTATGACCAAAAAATATCAGCCTATGATTCGGCCAGATAGAATAATATTTGACGCATCTATCTTTTGATTGTTCCGGTGCAATCCTTTGATATCCTCCTCGTGCGATCAGTTGAATTTTCCAGACAATCATATGATCATATTCTCGATATACAATATCATTATTAAATGAAACAAATTTAGATTATTTTCTTATATCACTAAAACATACACCACCACCCTTAAATTTCTACAATACTTTAATAATATATTATATATTGTAAATTTTGATCCTACATTTAAATATTTAATAATAATTTTATTATTATATTTTGGTTGTAATTAACATCCCAAATACATGATCCTACATTTAATATTATATTATATTTTTTTACTGTAATTTTATAATTACATAATGTACACAAATGTTACACACACACATATATACATATATATATATATA
>NW_018212431.1:0-965 GCF_001263595.1 Phalaenopsis equestris | reverse complement strand
AAAAATGGTTTCAAGAGCAACACAAGTTGTTTAAGAGGCCAAAGTTGGGACCTACACAAGCTGTGAGAATGTTTGTTGGCCACAAAGACGTTGAGAGCTGCAGAAGCTGTGACCGTAGTGGTGAAATACAAGTGGAAAAATTCAGTGGTCTGATGATGGTCATAGTATATGGGGTGCATTGTTACACTTTCAGCGGAAGGCATTGTACACTGTTAGTGGGTTGCATAGTTACATTGTCATCAATGCATGTCATTGCACCATTTTCAAATTGCATTGTTACAACTTTTTTTGGGTGCATTGTTGCATGGTGTTATTGATGACATATTGTTCCGTTGGCTGCTTCACTACTCTGTAATGTATGTTGGGATTCCATAAAGAACATTATGACTCTACAAGGACATAGGCTGCAATGAGAAAGTGGCGGCCGATGGTGGCCTACCAATGATGGTAGAAATCGTCCAAGAGATGGTGATCGATGGCTGTAGAGATGAAGAAAATTTTTAGATCATTGGTGCAGAAATGATGCTGAGCTTCTTATCTTTCTTTTCCAAGCTTCGGTCTTCTTCTGGCTTCAGGTTTAGGTCTCCTCTCAAGAGAAGCAAAGGCTTGATTTATAGAGTATGAGACTCTCTACAAGTAAGGAGTTCACAACACTCCATTGGAAGACCCGAAGAGATTCTCTTGATCAAAAGCCGTTCAATGAACATTTGATTTCCTTAATGAACTTATAATTAAGCGAACTTGGGCTCATTGGATTCACCTCATCGAGACACTTAATTTGACTATAAGTATGTCAGATTTGGAGTTCATTTGACAATTCAATTATGCGCTGAAAGCTTCCAAATATGCTTTAATAGTTAGACCTGCCTTGATTTGGCTCAGAATGGGCCCATTTCGGTATCATTGAGTTTGCCTCGTCAGGTTGATCTGTTTGATTATAAGTTTATTGAAATCAGAGTTTTTTT
>NW_018212430.1:0-965 GCF_001263595.1 Phalaenopsis equestris | reverse complement strand
CATGTTTCTTCCACTTTATTCCACTCCACATACCTGTCATACATGCAAGAAAAATATACAAATACCCTTTTTTAAAGTGCAGTTTCATTCAAAAAGATGTGCAAACTATAAAAAAATTCAATCAACCCTTTCACACATCAAAATCCCTCAAATTTAAAGGATACTTGTTCTCAAGTAACACTAGAACCTTTTCATATGAAAATAGTAACTTGAGGAAATGGGTTTTTCTTAAAAATTTATATTTTTGCTTCAGAAAATTCATAGTACTTCTTTAAATTAAATCTAGTGAACTATCCTAAAAATAGGGTTTATGAAACCTTACCTTCAAATAAGAAAAGATGAATGC
The DNA here is from genome assembly GCF_001263595.1 of Phalaenopsis equestris. Classification (NCBI taxonomy): domain Eukaryota; kingdom Viridiplantae; phylum Streptophyta; class Magnoliopsida; order Asparagales; family Orchidaceae; genus Phalaenopsis; species Phalaenopsis equestris. The sequence continues at coordinate 619 of NW_018212430.1, read as the reverse complement.
TTATTAAAAAATATTGATACTTGCTACTCTAAGCTTCCTAGATGATAATATAATTGAATTAAGAACATTTATTTTAAAAGAATTACTAGTGCACAAAAATTCAAGCTATTTTAAAAATGCAAATTAACCTTCAATTTATAAAAAAAGTTTAGTAAAACTAATTTTTGAATAGGTATTTTCTCAAGTTTCTCCTCTTTTAATCTTGTCAGCCATTCTCTTTTTTTTGTAGGGATAAAGGATTTATAATTTTTGGAGGATTACTATATCTAGATATCTTTTAAATAAATTTGAATTTAACTATTGCCTTCCTAAAATGAAACCTATTAGATCCTTAAACTTTTATGCTTATGAAAAATTTAATAAGCACTAGTATAAAATGAATTTTAGAGTTCCAATTCATAATAAGTATATATCTAAGAGTACTTAATTTCACAACTTCAACTCTTTTTAGAAATAAATGAGCAATTCACTATTTTCTATATATTGAATTTTAAGTGACTATAACTTTAGTTTAGTCTCATTCAACTAAAATTTAAAATAAAGAAACTATAATTTTCCTTTCTCAAAAAATGCATCTATATCAAAATGACTCCACTTTCTCAAATTTTAAAATTTAACT
>NW_018212429.1:0-965 GCF_001263595.1 Phalaenopsis equestris | reverse complement strand
TTTTTTTTCGTTTTAGTTATTAATTCCACTCAAAATTACTATACTCATGGAGCACATTTTTTTAAAAAATTTTGAATGTCTATTTACTTCAAAATGATAATTCTCAAATTATTCTTAATGTTAATTCTAAAATATTATAATCCATTTAAAAAGTCAAAATTGAGTTAGATTAGTTATAATGAATTTAAAAGACTTTATGTAGTTGACTAATTATATTTTAGTTAGATCATTTTATTTGTATTGAGACAACTTAAGATTCAGGTTAAAGTTGTTAAATTATTAGACTTAATTATTAAGAAAATAATTCTAATCCTGTCCTTTCATGAGTATTCAATTCAAGTAAATTCATTTAAAAATCAAATTAATTTATTAGGATTCCCAAAATGAGTCCTCACTTAAAAGTGTATTCATCAATTTAATTATAAGAATTAATTATGAGCAAGAAAACAGGCATCACTCCCACCCCCAAACTTGCTGCTTATCCTACCATGTTCACATAACAAATTAGCTAGAAAGATAGGAATAGTAGACCAGGGAATAAAATATCACAGACATGTAGTGGGAATAAAAAAGTTGATGCAATTAGCTGTGTGCATAAGTAGAGAAAATTATGTATGAAAAACATCTCATTTAAGTGCAAGTACTGAGAAAGCAAATGAAGAAATGACATAATAATGAAATCAACATCATCAAAAAAATCTAGAATGTCCATGCACAATAGTATAAAAGCACACAAAAAATACAGACAAAATAATCCCATCAAATCATTAAACCATCAATCCTCATCTCAGCTCACTCCTCATCATAATCACCCTCACCCATCACTCTCATGACATACTCAAACATCTCAAATGGTGTCGATGTCTATAAGCCAAGTGTTCCAGTCCAGTAAGAGCACTTCGAAAAAATTTAGCAAAGGGGCCTGGGGAAAGATCAAGAATATTCTTCCTTAAATGTGTTATAAA
>NW_018212428.1:0-965 GCF_001263595.1 Phalaenopsis equestris | reverse complement strand
TTGAAGGGCTTTTACTTTTTAAAAAAGGGTTTCCAAATAAAATACTTAAAAATTTCTCTTATTCAAAACATCCTTTGAGCTTTTTCTACATATAAGATTAAGAAACTTAGGGCTCTTTTAGTTGAATTAAAAAATAATTTTTTATGTGAATGATTATTTGTTGAAGAATTATAATTTTAGAGGATGTATAATTATTATAAAGAAGGTTTTACGCTAAAGTTGTTTATACTTTCAATATAATTTTATTTTATAGCACTTTTAATTTATTTATAAATAAAATATTTTTTTCTCTTTTAAACTTTTGAGAATTACCAAACTTCCCTACTTAGCACTTTAGGCCGTTTAATTACCCTTCTTCTCCATCCTTTAACCACACATAAAGTTCACCTAAAGGTTATTTATCTTAATGCTCATTAAATCCCAACATGCTTGGTAAAGGAAATAAAACATCAAGCAAGCATTCATTCATGCACACACCATCAAAGACATGAAAACAATGGAGCATGCAGTTTTTACACAACCACATCCTCATATTTGCATTAATCTTGCCTTTACATGTACATACACATTACAACACTTTCCATGAAAAGTTACATAAACATAAGCATAACTTAAATCACATCAAGCATGGAAACTATCACTTAAATTTGAATATGATATCAACTTAACATAAATAAAAATGATAACATAAATAAATTTTCATAAGACGGTCATAGGGCTTCTTAGACTAACCTACATTAACACTCTTACTTATGAACATATACATACACTCATATACACATTTACACATACATACATACATACTTACATACATATATAGATATATTGGTAGAGCATCTGCTTCGGCAGTGTAAGTCCCCTCTGGTCTGGGGTTCGAATTCTGCGTCTAGCGACTGTTGCTTTAAGGAGGGTGTACTCAAATTTTAGACACATGGGTCGCCCCCAGACCTGATGGGGGTTGAGCC
>NW_018212427.1:0-965 GCF_001263595.1 Phalaenopsis equestris | reverse complement strand
CTCCATAGTCTTCTTTTGACATTATTCCTAGATCTTCTTTAAGTCTTTGTCAACCTCATACAAATCTTTCTTTATCTCAAAATGAACGATTCAAGTCTGCATCGACGTGATCAACAGATGACGAGAGATTGGTGCATCTATCACGTCATTTTGCCTCCTTGCCTAGTGCTTAAGCACGAACTAGAATGGCACTAATAACGCACCCAAGATGTGTGTTGGCCCTTCAATTTGTTCTAGTCGTTCAAGAATTTTAAGGCCTCATAAATGGTGAATAGGATAAACTAGTTTGTCAACAGGTAGTGGCTCAAGTGATCCAAGGCTCTCACAATAGCATAGAACTCCTTGTCGTACATCAAATATTTCCTCCTAGACTCATTCATCTTTTGAAAATGGCTATGGGGTGGCCTTCTTGACTGAACACTGCTCCTGTCCCCTTGTTGGATGCATCAAACTCTACCTAGAACCGCAAGATGAAGTTTGGTAGGGCCAAGACTAGCGCCTGAGTCATTGTCTCTTTCAGTGTGTCGATGCTGGCCTAGGTTGTATTTGTCCACTTTAGCTCCTTTCCTATCAAAAGCTCCGTTCGGGGGGAATCACCTGTAGAAGGATGCCAACCCCAAAAATTATTCAGCTCAATGAATGACTGTGATGATGTCCGGTTCACAATAGTCTCGATCTTTATATAATTCATCTGAATGTCTGCATTATACACGATATAACTCAGAAAGCATACATGTGCTGTCATAAAATGACACTTACTCGAATACGCGTATAAATTTTCTAATTGCAAGTCCTCGAAAGTTTTCCTTAAAAGCTACAAGTGCTCTTCTTTGGATCTGTTGTATATTAGAATGTCGTCAAAATACACTAGCACGAACTTCCCTATGTGGGACTAGAACACCTAATTTATCAATCTCATGAAAGTGTTAGGTGCTTTGGACAATCCGAAGGGCATGCATATAATC
>NW_018212426.1:0-965 GCF_001263595.1 Phalaenopsis equestris | reverse complement strand
ACAAAGACAAATAAACACCAATCAGAAACAACACGAGCATCAACAATCGAAAAATTGCTCCATCAATGCCTCTGGCATGATTAGTCGCCAAGAGCTAATGAATAAATATATTCAAAAGACCGGATACAACTTAATATAATGTTGGAATTCATCATAACACAACTAGATCAAACTTTAGAGGCGACGATCAAGTATAAATTTGACCTAAATTCTCAGAAAATAAAAATAAAAAACCAATCAGCCATCACCAAAGACTCCGAAAAAGGCAGCCGAAAACTCCAACAATAGATCAAATGAAGGTACCATCCCAATCCAAATAACCAGCAGAAGGGTTTAAAAGGTACCATAAAAAACCACTAAACAAAGCTACAAGAATTAAAGATAAAGAAAGCAACTGCAATACCACCAAAAGAACTAGTGCCACTTAAACATCAAAGCCTTCATATACTAGAGAAAGAAAAAGAAGTTAAAATCAAAGAATAATACCATAAAATTCAATAATAAGATAAGGCAAACTTTGTTTAAATTTCCAATTCATACTTTTAATAATGATATTTCAATGAATATTATGTATAATAAAGTCAATTGAAATAAATTTATTATTGAATATTGTATTATTTCTTTCGAATCAAATGAAATCAACAATGATATGTATCTCTATTAAACCTATTACAAACAAAACTTGAGAAATATTAGGAGCAATAAAACAATTCCAAGAAAAATCACATTTATTAAGAGAAAATGAGAAAAATGACATTCAATGAAAAGATGAAGGTGGTTCTTCATATTATACTACAAAGAACACAAACATTATAAAAATTAATGCCATGAAGGTTGAGATTATCACGAATCATTAGACCTTTATGAATAATCTTCCAAGCAAAGAAAACATATTTTATATCATATCCTTTAAAGCATATGAGTTTAAACCAGTTCACTTTAGGAAAAGCTTCATATAATTAGAA
>NW_018212425.1:0-965 GCF_001263595.1 Phalaenopsis equestris | reverse complement strand
CACTTTGCACAGCTGCCGCCAAAGTACGTTACACAAACGATGCTTGAACCGTCGAGCTTTCCAACCGAGCCGGAATCCAGCCCTTTCAACACCCAGGCTCGAACGAGCAAGACCAAGAAACTTGACCCAAATGCAGGACTAACCGTCATTGGAGTTACGCTTGCCGTTATCGTATTTTACGGCCGCACCGCCGCTGTGATCGGTCTGTGTGCTTGCCTTTTTCTGGCAGCGATTAACCGACAGCCGGTGGTAACTGAGGTCGGAGTGGGAAAGATGGCTGGCGCCGAATATGCTTACGTTGATTCGAAGGAATATAAAAAGAGGGTCGTCCTGGAAGGCCTCCTAGATAGGAGTAAACGTAAGTCGCGAGCACATGTGGAAAACTTTCGGGCGGCTCTCTGAGAAAAAAAAGGTATTCGCGTGACCAATTGAAATAATGCAGCTTTCCACCATTAAAGGTCATTCTTTTTCTTAAACAAATAGCATGTTCATAATTTTTATAAAGGGAATTTGCATGCATACCACAAATTTTATATATTTATATCTCCAATATATAAATTTTTTGTTGCTTATAAAAAAAAATTAAATATTTACCATTACAATAAAAATATCGATTTTAAATAGGTAAATATCGTAATTTTTTTCTTAGATATATAAATACATAAAATTATACATTTATGTATATTTTCTCTTTTTGATATTGTAAAAGACATTGTTATAAAATAATAAATTAGTTGAAAGTGGGGAATGCTATATGAAATTGGTTGATGTGCTATTTTATTTATTATTATTATTTTATCTATCTTGAGAATAACTATTTATTCACCAACATTTATATTTTATTTATTTTTTTTGTGTGGTGATCTTTTCCCTGCTTTAGCTCATAAAAGCAAAGCTTATTTGCACGCCAGTTTATGTGGTATATTATTTCTAAGAGAAACTCAAAATATAGGAAAATGATGGGC
>NW_018212424.1:0-965 GCF_001263595.1 Phalaenopsis equestris | reverse complement strand
AATCAAAGGTTCTTGTGGGCAAGTTGTTGAACCAGTGTAAGGTTCATTCCTTCAGAGTCATAAAAATAAAAGGCACATCAAGGCTTCATTTATACATAGCAGGCATACAACTGACTAAAATGAGGCTACTAGATCATAGGGGTTGGTTCTCCCCTTATAAGACTCCAAAGATGGAATCATGAACTTCTATTAGACTTTAGTTTCTGCGATCTTCTATTAAAAAGCATTTCCTACTAGTTCCTAATTCTTCTTCTTTCTTCTCTCTTGCTCTTTCTTTTAGGAGGAGTGGATAATTTCTTCTCCTAATACATACATCTCACCATATTCTTCATTTTTCAGCCATGGCAAGAGCTCTTCTTAGTCTTCTCCTCGACAACTATTGCCTATGAACCACTAATCTTAATGATCTTGTATGTGTCTTAGAATGGGCTCTAGAATGAGTCATGGAGGTTTTTTATATTGCCTCATGTGTCCTCATTTGCTCTTTTAACCCATTAATTTATTGGATCAAAAACTCCTTAGTGCAATCTATCACTTTTATTCATTTTCCTCCGTGCTCAAGATCTTGTAGCTAGGTTTTAGTTTGAACACCTTGCTCACCGCAACTTTCATAATATTAAATATATTTAAGACGTAAGGTCACATTATTTTTCATGGGCTCACTCAACCCAAGGGAGATTTGAGGGGAGGTGGATAAAGATGAGGTTGGAGATAATCTAAAGTGTCATTGGGATGATGGCGAATGGTATACATCATCGAAGAGCCCCTTGAAGGTAAGAAGCTTCTATTATATAGCTCATAAATGGTTGTTCATTTTTGCAGGGCTACATAGGGGGAGAGATTATGAAACTCCTCAAGTAGATTGAAGCCAAACTCTAAAGCATCAAACAACCTATTGGTGTAACAACAAAGTTTTTACGGAAACTCCAAGGTTACTTGTGCTCATGCTGGAGCAATCTTAGGAT
>NW_018212423.1:0-965 GCF_001263595.1 Phalaenopsis equestris | reverse complement strand
TTCTCTTCATCAAGTACTAGATTCAAGCTGCCATTAAAGAAGAAGAGCAATCTTTGTCTCGACATTTTCCTGTAGATGACAAGAAAACATCAGCTCGTTCAAATTCAAAACCAACAAAAAATAACAACAAATTAGTTATTTAGTGAATTTTAAGTTAAACATATGTAAGCATTTTATTTAATTCAACTTTTCAAGGTTTAAAATTTAAACCAAAAATTCATATGTGAAAATTTAAATTTTATTTCATTAAAATTAATTTTGTTACAAATCTTTGGACCCAGTCATAGATATTAGCTACATAGTCATTCTCAAAGCTAGTATCACTATTAAAATCCAACTCGGAGAACATTAGGTTATATAGTATTTCTCCAGGTATCGTCCATTGATCGGTAACATGGGTCTCTCACTCTAGGAATCTACTAGTTGGTAAGATCCTCCTGACTAGACATTCTCTGCCATGAACGGTCCCTCCCAAGTAGGTTCAAACTTCCTACCTTTCTTGCAATATGCAAGGATAGGTCTACTGAGAACAAGTATGAGATCACCAACTTCGAACGTCCTTGGTCAGAACTATTTGTTGTGGGCCTGGTCACTTTTCCTAGTAGAGTTCAAAATTTTACCACACTTATAACTGCCTTCCTTCGACTCTCTAATTTCACAAGTTTGAGATTATCATTGTCTTCTACTATAATCTTCTTGTAAAGTATCAAAGGCTTTCCCGAAATATGGGATGTCAATACAGGTAGTGTCATTAAGTACTGCTTAATAATCTCAAAGACCCATTGACATTCCTTGTCCTAAATAAACATAGCATCCTTTTTATTTAATGCTGAGAAAGGCTAGCACCTACCAGACAAATAGGATATGAAGAATCTCAGATAAGCCAATTTACTTTAAAAGGATCGTAACTATTTCAAGCTTTTGGGAGGCGACATTTCTAAGATAGCTTTAATCTTATCTAGGTT
>NW_018212422.1:0-964 GCF_001263595.1 Phalaenopsis equestris | reverse complement strand
ACCGAAAGCCTGGTTAAGAACCTGCAAATGCAAGGAAGGTATCTGCGAGACGTCTGGTGATCATTCTCTCGAGTTTAAAGTACGGCACGCGCAGAGTGTGAGGTACCCAAGTTCATAAACTTCTCAAGTTCATCGAAGATTTTTTATAAAATAATTCTGGAATCCTGAAAGGAAGGTTCTTTAGTGAGTGAGCCTTGTGTAGTTGATAAATTATGGCTTTAAATTTAGATTATGTAAAGATTATTTTTACTCTTAACAAGGATTATCCTCCCTGTATTATATACACCTTTTAGTCTGTTCATATGTCTGTTATTTGTCTTTGGATGTATTTGTTTGTGACAACCAAAAAAGAAAAAAAGACAAAAACAAGGAATTATATTTTGATCCATGCCTGGCAATGTTCTAGCGGTCCAATGTCCTTAATCAAAGTTTTTACATGTGAGGATATATATTCAGTGTGTGGGACTAAATTTTGGGCTTTCATTATTATTTTTTTCTTGAATTTAGAATTCTATAATGATTTTGAAGAAAATAGAGGTTCATGTGAGGTTATCTTGACCAAGATTTTGATTGTGTTCGAGTTTAAGCCCTTAGATATACTTTAAGATTAGTGTTATGTATGGATATCATTATATTTTTCTTTTAAATCAATTTGGAATGTATGATAGTTTGAATGAGATTGAATCTTTTGCAGTTGAGAGAAGAATATTAAATTTGGTTGAGAGTGTAATGTGTAAATAAAGTCACTCTATGAAGAGTTTAATTATGATTTTAACTGGAAAATAAATTTAATTTATTATGATTTAAGAAAAATGTGATGTTATTTTTTAATAGAATAATTAATTAGTTTTTTATTTTATTTTAGGATTGCTCCCTAATATTTGAATTTAATTTGGCCCTAATGTTGTATTTTTTAAAAAAATATTAAATTAAATTATTGTTGAACATGAGTTCAAAAAAAAAA
>NW_018212421.1:0-964 GCF_001263595.1 Phalaenopsis equestris | reverse complement strand
GAGCTTGATCTTCATTGAAACCCCAAACTTTTTTATTATTTTGTCTCCCAAAATTATTGTAAAGCTCAAATCCTCATTTTGAAAGTTGCATGAAGCGTATTATCACTAATAAAACCATGTAAACCAATTTGTAATCACTTGAAATAATTTTTTCGTAAAGATATGCATGAAAATGCTCTAACGTAAAAATTTTTCAACGAGACATTATTTTTTGAAAATGGACTTCATCATTTTGTCCATGTCATCAAAATCTTTCAAATGAGTACTTATGTGCTTAATTCTGACCCCGTTTGGGTACCTTTTGAGCAAACAATAATTTAGAGAGAGAAATTGATAATTAGGAGAGATAAAATAATAATTTAATCATAAATCCATCAAGATAGCTTCAAGTCAACTCCTGTCTTTAATAAAAGTTCCTCTAAACTAAAAAATAATCCATTTCGATCAATAAAATCCAATAAAAAAATTTTTATCAAACTTGACATTTTATCTCTCATAGGATAGGGTGGGCCACTTTGACCAGTCATACATCTCTATCAAGATTGATTTGACTAAAACCAATTGAACCATTAAGGTTATTGAATTATATTCTATCAAATTGGTCAAGGTCAAATTTTTTACCATAACCATCTCCAAACTTCAAATGGCATATCTTGAGATAGAGAACTCCTTTTTTTAAACAATTTGGACCGTCGGAATTCTTGTCTTGCTCTTTCAAATGGCATGTAAATTTATTTTTTCCAAATTTCCTATGTCAGGTTATGATGTTTCTCCCAAGGTTGAGCAGAATTACATAATGCCACTCAATCAGGATCATCTAATTAATTCCCCATCCCACCATCCTCCTTGCGCCACCTTACTAATATGAGAGACACATTCCTATTTGCCCAATTTACAATTTGCGCCAGCCAACCATCCTCCTTGCGCCACCCATAACCACCTCCAGCCAAAATTCAATTGATTT
>NW_018212420.1:0-964 GCF_001263595.1 Phalaenopsis equestris | reverse complement strand
AAAATCATGGTTAAAATTTCATTCACTTTGATTGAGTATATTAGTTCTTATTGATTTGAGAAGTTTAGCCCATTTAGTGGTAATTTTAATTAATTTTTAATTTCTCATTTTGGATTATTCAATCAAATCCCTTCTACAACTTTCATTGAATTCCTTTATTGGTTGCATTGAATATTTCATAAAACATTTGCCCTAAAATGTGAGGTAAAGAGAGAAGACCAATAGAAAATTTAGAAATTAATTTAATTTTTTTTTAAATTTCATCTATTTTAAAATTTTAAATGAAATAATAAATAAATCAGTTTATAAGAAAATTAATTAGATTGTATACAAAATTATAAAAATTTTAGTTCTGCTGGAGATTTGGCCCAAATGTTCCAAAAAAAAGTTTTGGAATTAAGAATTTTTAACATTTCTAAGCAAATAATTAATCAATTAATTATAAAAATGAATTAATTAACTAAAATAATTAATTATTCTATTTAATCAATTCATCATGATGTATCTTTTGACTAATAGACATTGGATTATTTTATTTTGGTATTTAATTATTTTTATTTATTTAAATAATTTTAAATGATTACATTATTAATAAGGATTATTTAATAAATTAATTATTTTTTATCTCATTTAATCCAAAATTAAACAAAAAACTTAATCTTTGAACATCAAGGGATTCAATTATAATTAGGATCAAATCAATTTAGATTTTAGGTCATTTAATTAAAGTTAATTAACCTAAATTAAATAAATACTTAGATTAATTAGGGATTTGGGATAAATTTGGGGAACACCGCAAAATTGAATTTTAAAAATTTCAGGATAATCTCCATGTGTTCACAAGAACCTAAAAAATGTTCCACAAATGTTTGAAATCCTAATTATTTCTATTTAGGGTTTAATTTTATAGCAATATTTTTGGGTTTTTTCAAAATTATCCCCAAAATTTTTTTAAAAAATTGAC
>NW_018212419.1:0-964 GCF_001263595.1 Phalaenopsis equestris | reverse complement strand
TCCGGTATCATAATCTTATCATGCGCCATATAAAAAAAAACTAAAATCAGCTTGAAGAAAAGAAATACATTTGGATGCATCTAAAAAGAAGGCTTCACCGATGCGTTTCATGCAAAAAAGGATACCACAAATAATAAAATAATTATTTCTTCCAACTGAATAACTAGAAACTATAATAATAAGAATTGAATGAAATATTAAAAAATACCAAACTTCAAAATTAGCACGAAGGGGGTATTTATGAAAATAGCCAGGCAACTAAAAGTTTAAATTACTCCTAAAAGCTTATTATATATTTAAAGTTTTGAAAGAAAGGAAAAAAAAGTTAAATTACTCAGAACATTAGATTATATACTATGTTTCATGTAGCTCCACATTTTTCAAAAGGCTCAACATAGTTATGATCCAACTACATTTAGGTCCACACTCTGTTAGTTTCATCTAAGAAATTTGAAGAACCCCAAAAGATTTACACAATGGTTGGGAGACCTTGAGAAAAGTCCATCACTCCCAAACTCGCAACCCACTGTCATCCTGTTACCCTTTTGCTACTTTTGCAGTATCACCGTCCTTAATCAAAGAAAGCAGAGCTTGAGGAACAATCTACCACCTAAGAACCTCTCTTCAATTCCGAAAATTAAAAAAGGAGCCATCATTCTATCTCAATGATAATATCAGCTTCCCTCTCATCTAGAACTAGAATTTTATTCTAAAATATTTTGCCTTAGTTTTATTTTGTGCTTGATTTATAGTTTTTAAATCAATGCTACAAAAAAAACTTGAGCAGCTCTATGATTTTGCTGCATTCGGATGCATTTCAATTTGCACTATTGAGTTCGGAGTTTTATGAATTTGCTACATTCAGAAACAGGGTTATCCTCGTTTGTTTTATTTGTTAGTCATAGAAAATGAGTTTTTAACCTTCCAAATCCACTGCAAAGGCGGATTTTTGGAATGGAATGGA
>NW_018212418.1:0-964 GCF_001263595.1 Phalaenopsis equestris | reverse complement strand
TTTTTTTTTGGCATGATGATTGGTACCAGAAGGAATTGTCTCACATTGATAATAGTATTAAAGGTGATGGAAATGTGGCTTATTTGTGGTGCAATAACAGCTGGAATCTAGAATAATTGAAGGAAACTGTTGGGGATACAAGTTCTTTGTCCATTTCAAAAATCCCAATAGATATCGGTAGGAAAGGCAGATTGGTTTATAAGTTAAGAAAAACATTATCATTAACTAAATCTATTCACACTCACATTTACACATGGAGGGTTGTGGATTGGGAAAGGCTCATTTGGCATAAAACCATATCTCCTTCTCTATATTTTTTCTTGTTGAGACTTTACTCACAACTGTTACCTCTGGATGACATTTTAAAATTGAAAGTCCTAAGGCTCCCTTCATAATGCTTGTTATGCAAAAGGGACGAGGAGAATGTTAATCATCTTTTTTTCTCTGTATGACTTATACTTGAAAATGAATTGGGCATTGATCGAGCTGTCCTGCGTCGTGAAAATATGAAAGAATGCCTTTGCTCATTGGAGTAGAAAAGACGTACACTTCTTTAATTTTTTGCTTTACATTATATGTTGGTTTTTGTTGATGGCTAGAAACTCTATGAAACATTTAAATTGTGTTGCAAGATCTTGGGGGGTGGCTACTTACATTCACAAGATAATTAAATTTGGTGAGTTTGGATTGGATTTCTTTGTCGATATGAGCTTTAAATCTGGGTATACAAGCAACATAGTGAATCAGGTAATGTCAATTATTATGACAGTCAAGTTGGCCAAGCCCAAAAGCTTGTGGATGAAAGTGAATGTAGATGGTTGTTGGTCAGAGGATAGAGTTGGGGCAAATGGTGGTTTTAGAGATGAATGGAGTATTTGTAGATCTTACTTTGCTTCTTCTGTGTAGGCCAAATCTCCTCAAGAGGCTGAATTATGGGCAATCCTATATGCTGCTTTAGTTGTTG
>NW_018212417.1:0-964 GCF_001263595.1 Phalaenopsis equestris | reverse complement strand
CCGGTGGTCAAACTATCAGATCCAGAAGTTTACAGCACGCGAAATGGTACTTTTCCTGATCTCACTAGTAATCTATTTTTTCTGCTCAATTAATGAATATAAAATTTTTTATTCCGAATTTTGCTCCCTTCTAGAGATCAAATTTCATTTCTCTGTTTAGTTCCTTGCACATTTTTATCTCACTAGAGGGTGGACACTTCTTCCACCTCTGAACTCTCGTCCTTTGCAGAACCCTTTTGGCTGTGGCGCTGGTTCTCGCCTGCTGTAATTCGGATTCATTCGGTGTTTTTCAATTGTTTTTCGAGTGAATGGATTTTGAAGGGAAAACACCACGTCTCCTTGTGCTTTACGCTTCCCAGACTGGGAATGCAATGGATGTCGCAGATCGCGTGGGAAGAGAGGCGGAACGTGGTGGCTGCCCTTCTGTTGATATTTTGTCCATGGATGCATTCGATGCGAGCTTTTTGCACGAGGACCGAATTGTAATTTTTGTTGTGTCAACTACTGGCCAAGGAGAGAACCCGGATTCCATGAAGGTTTTCTGGAAGTTTCTTTTGCAGAAGCATTTGAGTCATAACTGGCTGGATGGTTTGAATTATGCAGTGTTCGGACTTGGAGACTCTGGTTACCAAAAGTACAATTTCTCTGCAAAAAAGTTGGATAGAAGGATTATAGATCTTGGGGCAAAACCTATCATAGAGAGAGGCTTGGGAGATGATCAGCACCCCTCTGGGTATGAAGGTTCCCTTGACCCTTGGTTGTTGTCCTTGTGGAATAAACTAAACCACATGAATCCTGCATTTTTACCAAAAATTTCGGATATATTTGATAGCAATAGGAGAAGTCTAGATCATTCTAAATATGAAGTCACCTATCACAGTTCTAATGAGTTGCAGCCAGATTTTTTGTCATTTCATGGTTTTGAGAATACGGTTGAGATAGCTCGTTCAGTGTCTTCTATTGC
>NW_018212416.1:0-964 GCF_001263595.1 Phalaenopsis equestris | reverse complement strand
TTCGATCAACGTGTTAAATGTTTGATCACAAAATCTAAATATGTTGTGAAGGTTAAAACTTACTTATGCTTAAATCTAATTTTCCCTAAAATACATGTAAACTATTTAAAAATCAACTCAAGCCAATAAATTAAAATATCAACATGTGCTCCAACAAGTTTGTTAAATGTTTATACACATGTTTTGAGAATGTTATGAGCAACAGGCCGCCTTGACTATAAGGCAAAGTCATAAGTCAAACACTTTGGCCAGTCTGATCCTCCTTCCTACAGAGATCGGAGTGGACAAGATTGAACCCCTGTTGAGCCAGTCTAATCCTTTTCCTAATTAGAACAGAAGTTGACAAGATTTAGCTCAAACTATGTTAGTTTGATCCAGCTCACAAAGGTTGGAGTTGACAGGACTATTGTTTTTAATAATATTTGTTATAATTTTCTCTAATGATAGTCTTATTGATAGTGAATCTCAAATGAAGGGATCTATTTTCAAAATCAAATCACAATATTTTTTCTAAAACTCAAATAATATATATTATGAACCCGATTCACCGTAAGTGGAACAGATTCGACAATGTTCAAATCAAATAGTTCAAATACACAATGACGGGCATTATAAATGCACTTCTTAAACGAAAGGATCTACTTTCTAAATTAAGCTTAAAGGAATATCTAAACAAACTTAATCGATTTAGGTTCTGAACCTGATCTTATGTAAGCAATATAGAGTCGACATGACTCAAAATTATCTAAATCACCGATCATGGGCATATTCATTGCATACGTTAACCAAAGGGGATCTATTTATAAAAATTAGAATTTTAAATCATAAAATTTAAAATTTTCAATAAGATTAAACCACTTAAAGCTTAAATCGAAATTCCATCCACTCTCCATTCTATTTTGTCAAGGGTGACAAATCTAATGCAATCTCAAGCTCACAAAAAAATAACATTATGTTAAGTATA
>NW_018212415.1:0-964 GCF_001263595.1 Phalaenopsis equestris | reverse complement strand
AAAAAATATTTTATATAAATAATTAATTAAATACAAAAATGTGTCCGTATGACGTGTCGTGTCCTAGTTTTTCAATTATATTGTGTCTTGTATCGTGTCGTGTAGTGTCATGTTCGTGTCTCCGTGTCTATGTCCGTTCTTTATAGGTTGCAATCATACTCAGAAAAAAATATGCGACACATGGCTGAAAATATTTTAATAAAAATAAGAACAAGCAATAGAAAGCAGATTCTTCAATGACAAGTAAAATATTGCACTCCTAACAAGTCAAATAGAAAAACAAAATTATTCTGATGTTAATATATCAACAAATTCATATACAACCATATTGGCATGCTTCCACTTCTGACTCTGCACTTTTTTTTACTGTTTTAACCAAAATTTACAGTAAAGATTTCCAACTATAATAAAATTTAACTTCTACTAACACTTTGCGATGTGATTCTATATTCATCAATGTTTATATATGTTCATGTGGTAGCCAACATCATTGACCCATATAAGAGTAATTCTTACTTTTAAACAACCATAATGATTCAAATTTTTCACCAGAGCATGGCCAAACAAATCTTTCTCTTGTACCCCACCAAGATAACATACCATATATAGAAAAGTTGTTGATAGTCTACATTAATGTTGCACGCATTATAAAATTTTGACTAGTTCCAGCATTATAATTTTGAACTCTGTGCCAAACTTCCTGTAATTTTTGAGTTAATGGTTGTAGATAAACATTAATATCATTAGCTAGACTTTTTTTCTATGTTATAATGGTTGACATAATGAATGATGATTGTTTCATCCTTATCTAAGAAGGTAAATTATAAGGTATTAGAGAACACGACATGTTATATGTAATATTTATAAGCTTGAATGGATTAAATCCATCAGCAGCCAAACCAAGCTGAATATTTCATGGTCATAAGCAAAGTTAAAATACCGAGTGTCAAATATTTCAATACTT
>NW_018212414.1:0-964 GCF_001263595.1 Phalaenopsis equestris | reverse complement strand
TTGAAAAGGGTCGTACTTAAAATTTTTAACTTATATAAAATCACTGTTACTTTTTAACGACGGCTATCATGACTTCGTAAAATCTAGCTCGTGATTATGAAATTATAAGGGTCGTTTTTGTAAAATGTTTCGCATGAAATAATATCGAAAAATATTTTTAATTATAAGGAACCTCACGTGACTTCTGTCCCAATCTCCACGAGTGGGCCCACGTCCACTTCCCGGTTCCCACAGCCTGCATGTGGGCCCCATGATTCACACGTGTGTAGTATGCTCTTTTTTCGGTCCGCATGTGCGATGTCCTCACCGGCCGACATGTAGACGGCGAGAAAGATAAAATAATGCCAATTTGCCATTAAAAAAATTATGGCTGCATTGAAGACTAATGACTATTGGTGTATTATAAATATTGATTTGCATTTGGAGTATATTTTTATTTATTAATTAAAGTTATAAATTTATATAATGTTTTATGGGGTGATGATGGAGTGATAAAATTATTATCTAAGATGCCATTTTGGAAGATTTACATAATAATTCATATTTACGTATATAATAAATAAATTTTATAATCCAGAGTTTCAAAGTGCAACCCCGATAGCTCGAAGTGAGAACAGGAGCACCTGACTTGTAGTTAACCCTTTGACGAGAGAGATTGTCATACAAGTATACAATCTGGCGTGTCAACCGACCGACACACACTTCGAAATGCATAGTCTCCACTCGGTCGGTCGTTGTAAACAATCAAGCTCAGACGGGTCGGCCAAACCAATTACCACCATATTAAAATTTAAATTGTAATACAGATATAGCATAAAATTAATATAGTAAATTAAAATATTAATCATATTAATAACGGTTTCCCTCTCATAAATATGGGACAAAAATAGGAATAAAAGAGACTCGTTCTCCCTCTCAATTATCTCTGAATCAAATTCTTGACTTGCTCTACATTTTTTTCTCT
>NW_018212413.1:0-964 GCF_001263595.1 Phalaenopsis equestris | reverse complement strand
AATCTTGGATTACCCATCTAGATAAATGTTGTCCACATCGCTAGGATAGCCCCGACTATTTTTAGAGTAATAGAATCATCCTGGCGAGCCCCCAAAAGAGGTAGGATTAGAGAACTCTGTAACGTAGTTTCCATGTAAAGGAGGAGGAGTTGTCCCCCCTCTCCCTCCCCAATCACGTTCACCGATAATGATTTGCCCCTCAGGAGAAATCCCTACAAAAATTCCATCTTTGTAATGGGGATAATAATTTTTAGTTCGGAGTATCATGATCGATATCAGAAGCTGAGTGAACATCCTATTCAAGTCGGTGTTTGATAAGCTCAATATTCAAGCTGTCCAACTGGTAGCCTCGATCAGACCCCAATATGGAATTTCAAGAGAATGTAAGGAAGATCTAGGTGTGTTATCATTGATAATTACCTAGGGGAAGGCAAGAATCAATTCACTAAGATAGAGGACTTCCTAATAGTAAACTCACCACCCACCTAAAAAGCTATTTTTGGCCGCCCGCGGTTGAACCATTTTAAGGTCATGGTACCCACATTCAATGTAGCTATCAAGTTCTTGAGATATGGAGAGGTAATCACCATTCAAGGAGATTTAGAGCAATCATGTGTCTACTACGTCTGGGCGGCAGGAAGCGTGGAGTAGGAGCCACTTGATTTGTAGAACTAGAGGGAAGGGGTCTCGAGACAAGTGAGACAACCCTGAAGATTTTTGTCACTGATAAAGAGCTAGGTAAATTTTTTATAATAAGCAAAATCTTTGACGCGGAGCACATGGAGCAGTTGGTTCAGATGTTTTGGGACCATCACAACGTCTTTGCTTGGTCTGCTACGGAGATGCTAGAAATACTAGTCAACGTCGTCTGTCACCCTTTGAATGTGAGTATTGTCGTCTAGCCGATAAATCTAACGATTAAGAACTCAACAAAAACACTAGTCAGGCTCATCAAAGAAGAGGT
>NW_018212412.1:0-964 GCF_001263595.1 Phalaenopsis equestris | reverse complement strand
AGTGGAAATTACGCCGAGTGCTATGAAAGCTAGTCAAACTTAAGGAAGGGATCGAGGGGGAGGTCATCGTACAGCGTGGTAGTGAGATCCGACAAGAGAAGAGAGAGGAAAACCTAAATCCATTTCATGGGGATGATTCTAGTGAAGAATAAGATTAGTCATGATGTTTTGTACCACCGTATCAAAGGTCGAGAGATGAAGTGACTGTTCGAGAATACATAGATGAAGTGCATATTGGAGGGTACATAGACCAAAGAGTGAAAGTGGACATAACAGATTTTGAGGGGAGGATGAAGGTGGTTGACATAAAAAATTAAATATAGACTGTCGAGCGGATTTGAATACAAGGATGTATCAATGACCAAAAAGAAAAGCTTGCTACAATCCAGCTAAAGCTGAGCGCCTTAGTGTAGTGGGAGAACATGAAGAGGGAGAGAAATAATAATGAACGGAGAAAGATAACTACCTAGGAGAAGAAGAAGATAGAGTTGCAACGATAGAGCCACAATACCGTCAAAATCTTTCCTTAAGGCTTGATCACCTACAAGAGCAAGACCTATCCATGAAAGAGTACACAACAAGGTTCATGTGGCATAAGCTAAAATGTGATCTGAGGAAGCCAGAGGAGCACGCGATAGGCAGGTACTTGAGAGGAATGAAGCCCACCATCGACAATATGGTTAAGCTACATCCTTACTGATCCTTGAGTGACATTCAAATTTTAGCATTGAAGATGAGAGGCAGCAGAAGTAGAGCAAACACCCACAGTCATTTAGACAGCCACCCATAGTTGGAGACATCAGTAAAAGTGCACATAAGACAGTTGAGAAATTTGGTCAGGAAAATGATAGAGCTACCCAGAGCATAAAGTCTAAGAAGAGCAACAACCCCACTTCAGCCACAACCAGCAAATATTTCAAATGCTATGATTTTGAACACATCGCTTTCAGTTGCCCGACTAGTC
>NW_018212411.1:0-964 GCF_001263595.1 Phalaenopsis equestris | reverse complement strand
TTTACATATCTAACATCTAAATTTTAATTTTTACACACATACCACCTTACCACTCTACATCAAATATCCCGGAGCACCACCACCAGATCCGGCGAATCTTTGAGATTCAAGGCAGTCATCACCTTTCCGACATGTTCATGACAACCTACCGAAGAGCCGAGCAGTCTGCCTGGATTGGTGAGGGGTTCTGGGGTCAGTTGACCGAGGCTTGGGCCTCTCCTGATTATGAGAGGAGGAGGTAGACGAACCGGGCAACGGAAGGGGCCAGGGGAATTTTGGAGGATCAGTCCCACATACGGAGCGCTTCATGAGGCTGGTAAAATTTTTTTAGATATTTAAACATTAACTCACTTTTGGAGTAATTTTTTTAGCGCTAATCATTTTTATACGCAACACTGGGCAAAGAGTTGAGATGTTCTCTTTCCGTTGTGAAGCTGCATGTCAATACTCATCTGTGTCCAAGGACTGTGCAGCTGGTCTCGGATTGACGTAAGTTAAAAACTTTAAGGTAAAAGCTTATTTTGACTCTAATTGCTGAAAATGTCAATTAAACACTGATTTTCTTTATGCAAAGGGAGTTTGAGCAGCTCCGGGAGAGACACTTGGCCACTGAAGCCCGGACTAATGCCATTAATAGTCGTATTTAGTCTACCACTACACACTTCGAGTACAATCTTTGGACCCAGACGACTAGGAGGTAAAAGGGGAGGGTTTATGTCCTTCGAGAGAAGGACATAGCTTTCGAGGTCGAGCTCTCCCATGGTCCCGTTCTTAGTTCCCCAAGCTCTTCGTAGCCTGACCAGAAGGCTCTTTCCAGGCAGATGACTGAAATGAACGAAGAGAACCGCCAGTTGCGTGAGGAGATGCTACAAGGTCAACATAAAGTGGAGGATTCTATAACGCGCATGACAAAGACCTTAGCAAATAGTCGGGGCAAGCAACCACTGACATCCGTGTAGGAGGA
>NW_018212410.1:0-964 GCF_001263595.1 Phalaenopsis equestris | reverse complement strand
CTTTTCACGTAGCAGTCTAATATTTGGATTTAAAGTAGGTGACCGACTCGATATTTTACTTAGGGTTTAGGATATCTAATAATTAGGGCACTAAATTGAGACTGTACAAACATATTAATCTGAGGTTTGTTATGAGTACTCAATAATTTTCAATCATCTGTGGGCAACATGCATAATGTTCCTCATCTACGAGAAAATAATCGTTGCGTGCAACACTTACAAACAACAAATAGCAGGTCAGAGGGTGTGTGGAGTGACAGTGCACATGATTGTTCATAGCTGCGTTGCACCTCTATTAATATTTTCTCTTCAACTACGTGCTTTTGTTCTTATAGATCTTCGTAGACGTTGCAAATGCCACCATATAAGAATAACAATAAGAACAAAGCCAAGTTTTTTTTTATAAAAGAAGATTCAAAGAAATAATACATATATAAAACTGTCCCATAAATCCTATACTTATATATCTACACACCACATCTACAATAATCATGAACTTGAATCAACACTCAACCCCACACTGCTTCAAAATAGGGCCCTTCTGCTTCGGCAAGAAAGGATCAATCCTAACCCAAACCAGAGAAAAAATGGAGGCCAGCAGCACCGACCACAGCACGACAATCGTCGGCGTCCTGTTCTGCCTCCCCATCAATCCCTTCAGGAAAGGATAGAGATGCAGAATGACCCAAAAGGCGAAGAACAACTTCCCGAACAAGGGACCCCAAGAGCCGTAGCCGTTGTTGATGGCGTCGGAAACTCCGGCGACGAGGCCGACCATGTTGATGATGAGGAGAGTGGTGGGGGGGATGAGGAGAGTGGTCCACTTGAAGAGGTAGAGTTCGCCGAAATCGGAGTCGTCGGAGGATTTGGAGGTGACGGTGAAGTTGGTTTCGATGCCCGCGAGGACCTTGAGGAGGCCTTGGAAGACGGCGAAGAGGTGGGCGGAGACGCCGCCGATGACCCA
>NW_018212409.1:0-964 GCF_001263595.1 Phalaenopsis equestris | reverse complement strand
TTCAAGCGTCAATTCAATGGAAAGGACATTCGAGGGCCAGACTTGCTTAGGATTTCGTAACCAACTGTAATTCTCTACTAACATAAAACAGTGGTGCCTTAATATGGGCAAAACATATTGGACTCAACTCAAAAAAGAGGTGACTTGGTAACCTGGAAGCTTCTTCTGGATAGGACCAAAAAATCACAACATATCATCAGATGGAAAGTGGTCAATGTTAATGATATTAGTATAAATGAACAAACTTGGATCTTCAAAACTCCACTATCAAAATGGCAAAGATTTATTGATATCCAGGAAACCTAGAACTGCTTTGTGTAGCATATCATTAATGAGACAAAATGGAATTTTCAAAGCTTGCAATATTGTTTTGAGACAATACTGCGCACATGAATCTCTCTAATCCCTATTCATACTCAATTACAGAATGATAAAGTTGAGCTTATTCACTCATATTCAAGAAAAACGATTCCATAAAAAGTTTTGACCGACAAATTGCTTGGTTGCCTAAAAAACTCAAAATTCATCTGTGGGAACATCTATTTTGGTGGAAACTCTACATTGATGCAATATTGACAAACTGCTGGTTATAGAAAAAAGGTATGACCTATAATAGACTTTGCTCATGGGGATGCAAGCAAGGGAAGACACTACACAATCGCTGAATATAATATTCTCAAGGAAGTGTACCAAAAATTCTACCAATAGAGCTTCATCCTCCCAAATTCAACAATATCTAGATGGTGATTGATGGGATTTTTAATCTCAATAGCTCCAAAATTTGGTCTATCTTCATAGATTGCAAAGTTGTCTGCCAATGTTGGCACACTTGATATGCCTGCAAGCACAAAAGAACTTATGGAACTGCCATTATTTTGGCTACAATCACATTAAAAGCCTTGACCTTAACTCACTCTCCATCTCAATAAGCACATGGACACTAATCAATCAGCCCCCTGCCCCG
>NW_018212408.1:0-964 GCF_001263595.1 Phalaenopsis equestris | reverse complement strand
TTCTTAAGTGTAATTTTCAAACCTTAAAACACTTATAAATAAGGGTTAAAATTTTTAGCAATTGGCCTTGAGATTATTCAACTTTCAAATTCGATAAACATGTAGCAAAATAAAATGCAATTTGAATTACACCAATCCAACAATTTTGACAGAGATTGAACTTGAGTTCAAATGGACTAAGTCAAGCAATCATAAGCACAACTAGAAACCTCTATATGCTTTTAGAATATCAAATGGCCACTAAATTTTGTGTACTTATAATGCATTCGTTACAAGTTGATAATTACTCAACTTTGAGTTCATTGAGGCATTGAGATGTCATGATAAAAGGTGATTCTTTTATACTACTTTATGCAGTATCTTGATTTTAGTATAAATGATAGGAGTGTCTTCTAAAAAAATTATAAATAAGCCTTCTTCCAACACACTTAAGGATGACTTTTCATGGATTGAATTGCTAAATTTTGATAATTGTTTGGAGAACCAACAACGTCCTTTATCTAGACTTCTTTGTCATTTTTTTTTGACTTGATACTCTCTCTGGTTAGAATGAAGGTCATGCCAACCATTCTCTAGCACTTGATTTTAAATGTTGATACTTAAGGTATTTGTGAGCTAAAATTGATGAACATCATCTATAATTGCCAACGATTTTCATTGATTGATGCCAACAATCACCATCAAATGACATGAACAATCCTTATTGCTCACCATTGGTAGATTCTAGCAACCATCATTGCTCATATGTCATTGCATAGTCATTTTCAGCCAATTAATGCTAATATACATATTTTCCATCTTTTAATTATTATTATTTCATGTTTTTAATGATTTTTACAGCACCTTTAATGTCATCCCTCACTGTTTGACATTCTTAAACATTATTATATATTGGCTAACACTTGTTATTAACCAACACAACATCCACCTTCTCAGTAAAATACATATTTTTCGAGATCAAAGC
>NW_018212407.1:0-964 GCF_001263595.1 Phalaenopsis equestris | reverse complement strand
TAACAGAAGAAAAAGGGTGAGTTATCGCCAAGTCAAAAAAAGTGGTCTTTGACTCTTTTTATTTTTTATTTTTTTGGGCAAATAGCCCTTAAATTTATACTGTAATATTTTTATGTTATCTTAAATAAAATGAGAACATAAATGTGATTTCAAAAAATAAATAATTATAATTTCAAAATAAACAGGGAAGACGTGTATTTATGATGAAGATAAATAAATTTAATTCTAAAATGAATTTATACTTTTGAATTAGGATAGGAGCCTAAGGGTCTATTTGGGGAGAAAATATTACGTCAAGAGGTTTAACACAGTTTCATGTGAGGATGATAGCATTTAGGTGTTATTGGTAGTATTGTGATATTTTTTTACCAGAATAACACCACAATACTACCTGATAACACTTAAATACTACCATTCGCACCTAATCTGGACGTAGTATTTTTTTCCTATTTGAGGCATTTTTTTGTCTGCGCTGCTTTTCAGACCGTCATCACAGTTCTGTTTGGTTAACTGATTTCTTATTGTATTTTAGAAATTTCAACGATAAAATGTTGTTTTTTTCAACCCGAGCCATTAAAGTGTGGTGGCCGCCGGAAAGTTATAATTTGCTTTTTATTAAATAAAATAAATTTGTAATAATCACCGTAGTTATTTGAAAAACAGTTTCTGCTGCAGTAACTTCACAACTGCTTATTCAAACAATTACAATTACCCCAAATAATTTCTAAATTAGTGGAACAAAAATTTTAAGGAGAATAAATAACTTCACCTTTTTAAGGTGAATCATGACTTATACACAATTATATTTTGATATTATGACTTTTACATACAAGATCAATAGTACATATTCTCTTTATAATGATGATAATAGTGATTTATATTTGTATTTAATAGTTGCCATTAATTAAAATTAGTCAATGAAACAATTTTTAATTAGGACGAGAGAGAGAGAGAGAGAGAGAGA
>NW_018212406.1:0-964 GCF_001263595.1 Phalaenopsis equestris | reverse complement strand
TAAATTTCAGTGGTGAAATTAGGGTTCTATAGCTGGTATGAGGGGGCTAAAAAATGGTTGGGGTAAGCTTCTCTGGGTTGCTAAGAGGTCTGAGAGAATTTTGGTAGAGTTTTGTTAAGCTTTGTGCATGTTCTTTCTTTGGCAGTATGGGGTGGTCTTATTTGTAGTGGAGGCTATGGTGGCTATCAGGGCCAGCTGTGGTGGCAGGGGAGCTGCTTAGGCTGTGGGAAGAAACTCTTCAGTGAACAATAATAATGGGACAACTCAAGTGAGTTTAATTTTGGTATTTGACCATTTATGGCATTTTGGGTGTGGTGTCCAGAGTCAGGTCACCTCTAAGTGCAGTGAAGTCAGGGGCACTATGGAGTCAATTCAATTTTGTCTTAGGTGTGGTCCAACATGAGTATCTAATGAGAACATGAGGTTTCGGTAAGTTTGGCTAGGTTGGGTCTAAACCCTTGGTCCAAGGGTTGGGTTGGTTCCCTGGTGGTTCGGATGCTTGGACTGACCCCAAGGAAGGTTCGGGTGAGGTCAAGTTGATAATTTGGGCATGGCGCAAGATTTTAAATGAATCATAAAGAGGGAAAGTCCAAATAAGGAAAGAGTAGGAGTGGTCACCTCACTGTGCCAAATTTGGCAAATTTGAAGTTATAATGCCCATGGAAGGCTCCATGGGGCATGCCATGTCATGAATGATGCCATGTGAAGTTCTCATGCAAAAGAAAATTTTGGATTTTATGAATTTTAAATAAGAAGATCAACAAGCCTAGTTTTGGTAAGATTTCATGTAAATGCTTGATATGCTTTATATGATGCCATGATGGGGTAATTCAAATTCCATGGGATGATAAATGGTTGATTATTTATCATGTGGGCTGAAATTAGGCTTTTAAAATTTTTCCCATGAGCCCTTAGAAATGGGCTCTTGCGCATGCATGTGATGGTTTTAAAATTTTGGAATTGA
>NW_018212405.1:0-964 GCF_001263595.1 Phalaenopsis equestris | reverse complement strand
TTTTTTTTTAATAAGGCTCGCTCCTTATTTAGTTGGGATATAAGTTGAAAGAAATGTTTATTTAGAAGCTTACTCAAATCTTTTTCCACATTTTCATGTCTCTATTTATTTATGTGGTTGTTTTAATGTAGTGGTATGTTTCAGTTGAGTAAAACATAAATGTTGGGCTTGCAACAAGTACATCCAAGTAATTAGATAACATATATATGAAATGTGGAATGAATCCATGTACAAAACTCATGAATATGAGCATTATTTGTCAATGTTTTTGAAATGTGGAATGAATCTTTTCATACAAGTAATTAGAAAACATGGATCAAAAAAAAAAAGGTTTAGGTACACTATATGAAATTATATATAAGTTGAGTTGTATGCATGCAAATATTCTTTAGTTTAAAATATATTTGTTTATTTAAATGCCTATTTAAATTTTCTTTCATATTTTCATGCCTGCATGTGTAACTCAATGCATCCTATTTGAGGTAAAGCCATAAATTCATCAAATTTATGCAAGACTAATTTTATGGATTATCATGAAATGGTTGGGCCCCATTACCCAAGCTTCATTGGTACAAGCGGATGTACAAATGAACTTGATGATTATATTGATAGACAATTGATGAGTCAAACTCTTAATATATTTCTTTAAATGTTGACACGCATTTTAAAATTCATCAAGTGCAAGACATTTTCATTGATTAATGTCTTCTGTTGATAATTTTGGTATTAAAATTAAAACTAGTGATAGAAATAAAGTTATTACTATTTTTTCTTTATAATGGCTGCCCATAGAAAGTTAGAGCCTTGATGTGTGCTTCTTGTTAATCACCTGAACTAAGAAAAATTGAAGCTTCCTATAATTGCCTCGGTGTCAATATAACCGGCACTTTGGGGGGCCATCAAATACAATATATTGTTAAAAATTAGCTAAATATACATTCAAAGTAAAACGATTGTGACTAAG
>NW_018212404.1:0-963 GCF_001263595.1 Phalaenopsis equestris | reverse complement strand
CACTATCACAATCTCATTCAACACCTCTATGCAATCTCAGTTATAAAGCAGATCGCATTGCCATAATTATGGATGATATAATATCAGTATAACTTTCTAAACTCACAACCATAAAAATAGCAAGGAAACATATGCATGTGGAAAAAAAACCATCAGTTTAAGATAAAAACTCAAACTAATACAATAGATATAAAAATCCACTAATATGAAAAGGCAAAACTAAACTGACCTCAGAATCCCATATCCTGACAAATGTATCTTCACCAGCACTTATAATAGTCTTATTTAAAGGTCCCCAAACAGCCCTATTGATCCTCCCTTGAGGGCCCTTAATCGTAAGAATAGAATCACCAATCTCTATTAAACAAAACATAATAAAACAGAGATCTAAGTAACATTTTCACTATCCAAAATCAAGAACAATATTAAGGAAAATAAGCAAACCTTGCATAAACTAGTCATTTAAGTATCAATTTTGATCTGAAGGATTTTCAATAACTAAAATAACCATAATTTGTAGAATTCATGAAAAAAAAAGCATGTTACATATGGGGATTAACCATATCCTGCAAGTGACATAAAATATAAAAGTTCGTTTTATGTAGTCAAATCAGGAACATGAAAGCACTAACAAGAATCTCTTTAAAATATTCTATTGTTTATGTATGTTCAATTGATAATTGAGAGATCACAAGTCAACTTGGATGATGGCAGGCCACTACCAAAATCAAGTATCATATGCTATCTACATTTACAGATCTTTTTTGGAATAATTATAGACAAACTTAACAGCAATAGCCATGGATGATACAACATTGAAAGCAATGTCATTTAACTATTAATATAAATAATGAAATAGGGTACTTCCATTTTATCTGAATTAAATAAAATGTTACCATGTTATATCAAAAAAGTTTTATTCTAATTTGAGATGGGCTCTGAAGTAACAAAAATTTAGAAAAA
>NW_018212403.1:0-963 GCF_001263595.1 Phalaenopsis equestris | reverse complement strand
CAATTCTTATGTATTTACATATCCAACACCCACAATTTGACATTTACATTTATACCACTTTGGTGTCATAAGCTTATGCATAAAAAGAAGCTTTCACTTATGTCTTTCTATGTTATTCTAGGAAATATGTCGCTCTTGATGGACATCAAGCATGGCTTTTCATTCCAAAGATAATTTAATAGTAGGGCATTTACATACATGCCACTCAAGAATTATGTTTTTATATATCTTACACCTCAACTTTAGTTTTTACATTTATGCAGCCAAAATCTTTCGTGTAACAAAAAATGCCACTAATTTCACCTTAATAAGTGAAATATACATTTACTGCATATGGAGGATGGCATGTATGTAAAAATTAAAGATTAGGTGCTAGGTATGTGAATTGGGTGGTATGTATGTAAATGACCCTTTTAATGACC
Source organism: Phalaenopsis equestris (assembly GCF_001263595.1). NCBI lineage: Eukaryota > Viridiplantae > Streptophyta > Magnoliopsida > Asparagales > Orchidaceae > Phalaenopsis > Phalaenopsis equestris. Next base: position 541 of record NW_018212403.1, on the reverse strand, counting down.
ATGCAAAATAGGCAATTCACTAATAAAATGAAAGAATAATGATAGAAATGTATTTAAATTCAGCAATTAATTACTCACACCCGTGCGAGCCCATCCAAATCCAACAATCTACTTCAGCTTACAAGTACACATCATAGCCTTGTCATTCATAAGCATTTTCTAACCCTTTGCTCAACTTTACACATCCTAAGCTTATCTTTCAAATCTGCTCAGATTAGCATAATTTAAATTAGTCCAAGCCTTTCAATCACATTTTCATATTAAAACAGTAAAAAATCCACAAGAAATTGTTTGATCTTATTTTTAGATGTTAAACTAAATGTTTGAGACTTTTATTGATACTTAATCTCATCGAAATGGTATTAGAATGAAATTGGGAAGGAACATAATTGGTCAAATTTTTGACAATTGAGAATAATTTCCTTAGATGGGCATGCCTCCATATGTTTGAGAGCAATTTTAATAAGTTTGATGTCAGTAAAGTCTTTTTATGATATTTATTTTTGTTGAATCCTAAATTGCTTTATTAGAAAACACACCC
>NW_018212402.1:0-963 GCF_001263595.1 Phalaenopsis equestris | reverse complement strand
TTTTTTTTTTTTCTTGAAGAAGAATATATTAGTAATTCCATTGAAATTGATTCACTTTATATTTTAAAAATGAGGTGTCCACAAGAACAAAAAAAGCGAGTAATTTGAAATTAATGATTTGAGTAAATATAGGGGAAGGTGAGCCCAATGGGTAATATGCGTGATTCGAACTCGTGATTTTATGGTGGGAAACTGTACCCTTAACCACTATGTCACGAGTAAGTGCACATACATTATCAGTTATAATGTAAGTATCAATCTAATAAATTAAAATTAATGACTAGTTTTAATATAAATGAAATAAGAACATGAAAATAAAAATAATATAATTAAGGCTAAATTAAATTTTAAAAGAATATTAAATTGGCATACATTTTTTACTTTTAGACTCTTTTCTCATTTAACCATTTACTCTCATCATCATTTATGCTCTCATTATAATCCCTCATTTTATTGTCGTGATCTTCAGCAAACTAAATTTGTGTTTACGAGGGTGTGGAATTGCCTTTGAAATTTCACTTTATAGTGTTATAATTTTTTTGTTTTGCATTTCTTTAAATATTATAAAGTTTTTTGTTTTTGGTTCTTTTTAAATACTCGGAGTCGTCGGCTTGTCTATTTATATATCGTGGTTATATGATTCTCCTTTCCAAGTAAATAATGGTAGAATTAAGTTTAAGATCTTAGATATATTTAATAAAAAGGTAAATAAAATATTCATGATACATAAACCACTTAATAAGCTTGAATTTTCTTAGAAACCTCTAATATTTGTACATAACTTGTATTAACACTTTTTTCTATATAGTTACCCCCATTTCACTTATGTTTGGTTAACTAAAATAAGAGTATTTCTCAAATATATTTACCTTTTTATCCACAACCCACTCGAACATCGACTAATTGAGAGCCTCCAACCTCTCCCAAAAGATGGTCGTTTATGCCTCAGGTGATGTCAAGGCA
>NW_018212401.1:0-963 GCF_001263595.1 Phalaenopsis equestris | reverse complement strand
AACATTTAAACTAAGTAGAACAATAGCTGTGAGGATCCTATTGATAGAGATATAACTTAGTCGGTACTAGAAGAGATTTGGATTAGTTCAACAAACAAAGTTTATTGGTTAAAGGTAATAGTTGAGCTAAAATTGTATTATTTTGGTCATTGCAGAATGTATGGACACCCTTTCAAAAACTAATATGTTTTTGATCTGGAATTGATGAGATCAATTGATAGGGGAAGGGAAGGAGTAAGTATTGATTGTAATTTGCAATCTTGTTCAGAAGCCCAAAATACAAGAAATGTTGGATTTAAACATACCATGGAAACATAGGAACTGTTACCTTACCAAAATAATGGGAAGAAGGCACATCCAACTTATACTGAGGAGGCCATCCTTGTTTTGGATACAATGGAGAATAATCTTAACCCAATTGACACTTCAATTATGCTTGAAAGGGAGAGCAGATAAGTTGAACTTGATAATCCAAATGTGGAAATGGATATGAATCCTATTAGTCAAGAGGGTGTTATTTTTAAGGCAGGGAGGGATCTACTTTGCACCGGGTCTCTAGATTTTTATCTGGATTTACTAATAGGATTGGATAGCCCAATGAGTTTGTTAGTGGAGCATTTCTACCAGTAGAGTGAGTAGAAGTTAATGTTGTTAATGAAGCAAGACTGGAGCTAGAAGATTAATTGTTGGTGCAAAGAACAAGAAGAAAGAAGAACAAAGGCTCACAGGAACTACTAAACTTGACGCAATCATAAAAAATTGAAGAACCTCCCATGAATACTCTGGATTTTGTTTACCCTTCATCTACTAGACCTTCTAGGAATGATATGTCTCAACAATATGTTTAATTTTATCTTTTAGAAAATTAGAGGTGTGGCAGATCCTAGCCCCTTTAATCATTTGCGACCACTCTTTAGGATTCAAAATTTTTTGTGTTTTGTTATTTTTGAACCATTGGTGGTG
>NW_018212400.1:0-963 GCF_001263595.1 Phalaenopsis equestris | reverse complement strand
AAATTAGAGCTTTGATGATCATGAATTTGAATTAGGAAGATCTTTTACCTAAAGTGCATCAAGATTCACATTTGATCCTGTAAATAAGAAGGGATAATTACAGAATATTCCCCATCTGAAATGTCGTTTGCATCCTGCGACGCGGAACAAAGTTCTCGCTTCAACAAAGTCAACGCTCGGGCCCACCGGACCCAATATAAAAACCTTCCAGGCGTCTTTCAATCTAAACCGTCCGATCACCACGTTCCAGTCATCCAACGCCCGCCAACTCGTCGGTGCATGTCTGCCTGTGCGCGAGCCACATAATATCCTAAAAAATTGCACGGATCTTATTGCTATCTTTAGGCTCGATCAACCTCCACATATCATTTCCATGAACCAGTGGCGGAGAAGCGGTTTTCTTCCCCTTTTTATAGGGCGACAGAGCTTGGCCTCTCCACCCAATTCCTTTCTTATCTCATTATAAGGTTCTAAGATCTCCTCGTGTTGTTGTTTTCGTCACGAAGGATTGATTCGTTGAGATGACGAATGTCGACATGGAAGAGATATTGAGGCAGCTGCCGAGCGATGGCACGGTGGCGAGGACGAAGATCGTGTGCACGCTCGGGCCGGCGTCGAGGTCGGTGGTGATGTTGGAGAAGTTGTTGAGGGCAGGCATGAATGTGGCAAGATTCAATTTCTCCCACGGCTCCCATGAATATCACCAGGAGACTCTCGAGAACCTCAAGATCGCCATTCGCAATACCAAGATCTTCTGCGCCGTCATGCTAGACACCAAGGTCTGATTTTAACCCCCATCATCTTTGTATTTTCTAGCTTTTAAAAATATAATTTTGCGTCGATTTTATGAAAATTTTGAAAAAAAAAAACAAATTTATAAATTCGAAATCAAATGTAAATACATAAGAATTGTTTTCTCATATGTTCTGCATAGGGGTGTAAACGAGCCGAACACGAGCGAGC
>NW_018212399.1:0-963 GCF_001263595.1 Phalaenopsis equestris | reverse complement strand
TTTTTTTAGAGTTATTGAGATTATTCAGTGTTATTGTTGTTATTTGGTGTTGTTGTGGCTTTTTTGTAGAGTTATTGATGTGTTATTAAAGTTTATTGTGGTATTTTATAATGATATAACCCTACCTGATGACATGAGAAGAAAATAAATATTTATATTTAGACGCGGAAGTTTTTGTTTTCGAAGAAATAGGCTAGGTTCGATCAGGCCATATTAAGTTATAGAGCTTTTTTTATTTATTTATTCACTTGGACTGGGGGTTCCATGTGGCGAAATTTAGTTAGAGTACGGAAGCATTTCTGTCCCCGGATGTAATATTTTTCTCTCTTGAGCCCTAATCTCAATCACGTGAATTCGTCCCTTTCCTCTATTGCACCAGTTCTGACTTTGGCATGAACGCAGAACTGCTCCTCTTATTCCCTCACACGGAAATTCGCCTCCTTCTCTGCAGAGTCACTCGTCTTCTTCCTTTGCACGGAATACCCCATCCTCTTTGCCGTCACAAGTCACGAGAGCTGCTCGACGCCTCCTTTGCTTGACACCAATGCTGCCTCTTTCTCCCACGTCATCTTCCTTTCCTTCACACACTGCACAATTCTTAGGTAAGTAGTTTCTTACCTCTACCGGCCCCTCCTACGCGTCGATATATACACAAAAGTATCTCTTTGGCTTTCCGACCCTATTGCTTCACTTCCCCCTCTTCGGCTTTCCGACCGTTCAATTCCTCTCTTCTTCTCCTTCAGTTTTCTCGTTTCCTCTACCGCAGTTAATAAAAATGGGACATTACACTGTGGTCTTAAAATGACAATTAGTTATAAGACAAGAAAACTCTTTTTTTTTTTCTTTCTTTTCTTTTATGAGAGAGGGAGAGAGAGAGAGGTGAGGAGAATGGGAGGATGAGACTCAGATAGTAGTGGGGTTCACTTAGGATTTAAGCTGATTCTTCCTAAAATGATATTTTTT
>NW_018212398.1:0-963 GCF_001263595.1 Phalaenopsis equestris | reverse complement strand
TTTGATTAATTTTTAATGTGATGAAAGGGCTTAATTTATGTCATGGAAGTCATTATTTTATTTTATTTTATTTGGATTTGATTTTGGGTTGGTGGGATTGGCCATGAATTTAGTGGATTTTTTGGGCTTTTTGAAATTCATGGTGATGGGCTTGAATTTATTATGGTGGACTTTTGAAAACTATCACAATTGATTTATTTTGGGCTTTTACTTTTGATTTATGGAAATTCTTTGGACAATTGATTTCAATTTTGATGGGAAAGCATGTGTAAGTGTAATGTGATTTATGAGTGCGACTGGAATTGTGAATGTGTATGTGTGTGTGAATGTGTAGTGGATGTGTATGAATTGTGTGGCATGGATGTTTATGGTGTATATGTACATGGTGTTACTATGTTTATGTGTGTGAATTGTAGTGTATGTGGAGTGAATTATGGTGTGAGCATAGTGCATCTGTGTGGTGTGTGTATGTGTTTAGTGAAAGTATATATGGTTTTCAAAGAGATGAAACTTTAGGTCATAAAGGGCATCCCTATAACATTTTTAACCATAATAGGAACTCACATTGAGTTTCAACATATTGGTTCCAATTAACATAGTTAAGAGTTAAGGTTGAACCCACACGTGTGAAGTATAAGGAGACAAGAATTGGTTGGAATTTCTAATGAGGGAGGGTCTCATCAGTAGTCCTCTAAGAAAGTCAATAGGGAAGACCTACGGCTAGATCTGAACTCTAGGGGGAAATAGACCTCACAAAAAATGAGGTCAACAGAAGGACCACCAATAGATTTGGTGTACTAAACAAACACATCACGTGTATTAGTGTTGAACAAAAAGATCAACCGAACCCATAAGGATATTTAAGCGAACACACTTTAGACAAACTACCGATCGAACCAGATTTATGATTGAAGTTAAGAATTTAAGACTCTCATTGGGGATTTGAATAGGTACTCCGGGAGA
>NW_018212397.1:0-963 GCF_001263595.1 Phalaenopsis equestris | reverse complement strand
AGCTTCCACAAGATAAAAAAGCCACACAAGGAGATGAGAAATAATAAAGGCAGTTCCCAGAAACATCCCTGAAACCACACCTACTCTATCCACATCCTTTTCCTAGCTCCCGTTGGTATTAATCCTTACCCAATTGCATAGAGGAGGCACCCATCTCACTAACGTTGATTGAGAGACCCTAGATTGGGAGGGGGAAGTACCCGGAAAGAAGTAGTTTATAAAGCTACATAATTTAGAGATTTTATGTATATAATCCAAATTATAAGAAAAAATTAAGAAATAATAAGTGGCCACCCATTTATGCTTGCAAGAATTCTTGGCCATCCATAAGAACCTCATAACTATAAAAGGAAAAAATCTCCATAAAGTGATACTTTTTTGTTTTCATCAATCCAAGTATCACAACAGTCAAAGACAACTTTCCACACAGTTAGGATAGCCTTATGGAAATAGTATCCAAAAACCTCCAAATCTAAAAGAAGAAGAATTCAATTAAATATGAGTTATAGTTTCCTCATCCCTCTTACACAGTGAGCACTGAGAAGTAGTTCTGAACCCTTCTAATTTGAGTATGTCATCATAAGGCAATAGATTATGTAAGTGCCTCCAAATAAAGGAAGAATTAGAAGTAGAGAGTGCTCTACACTTGATTATAGACCCCTAATTTACTAGCTCAAAATGATATAGATCAATATAGAGAGATTTAGTCAAGGAGATATTCTTAAGGAGTGTGAGAAGAAGAGTATCTTTTTTTTTCCATTTCTATTGGGATTTTGGATATTGCATCAGCATTGTTTCCCACTAGTTCCTCAAGCATAGGCAAGTTCCAATTTCCTTCTAGCCAAAAGTAAAAACCAAATGGTGCTCTGTGACAGCATTACAAGCCATCTCATTTAAATTTATGCAAACCAATTGATCCTTACAGAATGAAATGTTACCTTTTCCAATATATATATATATATA
>NW_018212396.1:0-962 GCF_001263595.1 Phalaenopsis equestris | reverse complement strand
AAAAATAGAAAACAATCTTGCTCGACAACGGAGCACTTAGTTTTATTCCTAAAAGAGGTAGAAGTAGTTTGTCTATGTCTACAAGATAATTGTTATGAATTATAATGTTATATATTTTGTTGCCTCGCCTAAAGAGTATGTTGATATTAAACTTAATTTTAAGTAGATAGAAATGGTGAGATTATTTGATGGTTATGTTTGAGTTGAGATAGTGGTTTCATTAAAACTGTGTCGGAAATTGTGAGAAAGTTCAGGCGTAGGAGGGTTGTATCATCAAGTCTTTGAATATCATCACACAAATTTTCAAAATGTCGATAATAATTTTAATGGTCATGAGACATATGATGTTGTGCCATCGAACAATGAAAAAGCAGATTTTAAAGTTACTTCAAATGTTACTCATTTTCGTGGTTCGAATACGTCAGTTGACCACCATCACCAAATCATATGTTGTTCGATTATTAGTCATACCATCGTTGCTTAATTATATGATTATTATTGCCCAATCATCATTATAGGACAATACTTATCCAATCCTTATTATTTGCTACCATTACTTCTAATATTTTCCATTATAGTAGGAAAAGAATAAACTAATTCTCACAATTTTGTAATAGTCTTTTGTAGCCTTTACTTACATAATGAATAATTTTATTTTTTATAAATATAAATATTACGCTAGATATGTAAATATATAATAATTGAGTGGTATGCTTATAAATTTTCATGGACATTGACTTCTAGTCATTATGATTAGATCCATACCTCAGAATAAGTAAAAGATTGAGCTTCTAATGTCCGACTTGGCATGATTTATTGACTTTTAAGCATGCTATTCACAGGCATAAGAAAGAAACCCAGGTGGGTCCCAATGGTATTTAGTCAAATAAATAAAAATTGTTAGAAAAGTAAACAAATTAGTTGAAATTTGCGCAGGGGTGAATGATTTCTCGTTGCAGAGC
>NW_018212395.1:0-962 GCF_001263595.1 Phalaenopsis equestris | reverse complement strand
TAGGAGCTAATATATATGTGAACCATCTTTCATTTACTTCATTTCCCACTAAAACTCTAATCAATATAGTTGCTTCATAATAAGAATATTAATGCTTGATGTGCATTAAAAAAAAAAGTATGTCTATATGAGAAAATGGCTTATAATACATGAAGGAGGATATTTTCACCCAAAAATTTCTCATTTGGCTAAACAAACATACTTCTAGAAAAAAAAATGGCAGCTAAACTCATAAATTACTCACTGAAGCTCATATAATTTCCGCACCGAAGGCAAACCATCATCCCTTGTAAAGTCCGGAGAAGTTGCGATGAGGATGCATGCAAACCCGAAATGGAACGATCCAATTTGGCTTCAAATAACACACAAGGAGACGGCTATTGCAATTCGTGGAGGCACATGAAGCATTAACTTTCAGGTAGCAATAGTTGCATTAGGGCGTGAGAGGTGATTTCAAATGACTACGAATCGTTTCCCTATACTGAGCTTCATCAGGAATTGGACTGGTTAGAACAAGGTCTCGGCCCCCATCTTCAACAAAGAACGGTAAGCTTCCTGGATCTTTCTCCTCCAAAACTGCCCTTGCAGGAGTCATGGCAGGGTAATTATCTAAAATGAATTCAATATGATCTCCACTGATCTCTTTCTTATCCAGTAATACCTGGCGCCACATCAGTTGGAGAATTATTTAGGTGAAAGATGAGATGAATAATTAAATAGACTGCCAGATTGAATAGGAACAAACGTCACTAATTTGCTTATCATCAGCAACATAACTATATTTACCAGTCTTTGTTGAGCGCTATATAGAAGATGTTAATTCTAGTATTGTACAGATTTAATTGCATAACTTTTAGCCATGGTACAGTCTATTTTGCTTCCCAGAACTTTTCATGCAAACTTTATCCATCAGTTCTATCACTGCATCTGTGACTATTGTCCTATAGCTGAAATTACTTCAA
>NW_018212394.1:0-962 GCF_001263595.1 Phalaenopsis equestris | reverse complement strand
GGGGGGATTCGAACTCGTGACCTGAGGGGACTTACGACCATCAGAGAGGTTGCTTTACCCACAACCTATATTATGCGCTTGGTGTAATAGTTGATTTTGGTTTGAGTGAACATATTTTTTATTTTTTCCTTGTTGTCTTGAGAATTGGAGTTTTTTTAGAATGCAGAGCTTAAAATCCTTGAAGTATTAGGATTCCTACGTTAATAAAATATCTTGATTATTTTAAGGAGCTTTTGAGTTTGTGATATCGTTATGTTGAAAACCAAAGTTACTATTAAGAAGGTTTGGATATTTAAAGATGCTCTTATAAATAGAAGCTTATAAAAAGGCCTAATTTCCCGCTTTAGTGGGAGAAATCAGAAAGGGTCCCTTAATGAGGCAATTTCTGATGTTGCTCATCAAAGGGGCATTTCTGCTTTATTATTTCTTTTGGTTGAACTATTTGAGTTCCTATAATTTGGTGGCTCAGAAGAACGTTTAGATCTTTAGATGCAGGTTTAAAAACTGTATTCAAATCATGAAGATAGTTGAATTGTAAATTCTTCTTAATTAAATTCATTATTTTGAATCTTTTTGGTAGGAGATAGCTACTAGATATATCGTAATCTTATTGTTGAAATCACTTAACAAAGTTCTTTCCTAGTGCATGTCTCTGTGACAAGTTTCCCTCAAACTTGTGAGAAAATACATTAATGTTGAATCATTTAGATGATATATAGGACAATGATAGTCTTTTTTAGTTTCTTTTCTAAATTTTTCAGTTTTGCATGTTTAGCATCAGTTAATCTGATATGAACAATCATTAACAAGTGCATTGAAATGATTTAAGCAAATATAACCCAAACGTTGAAGATGACCATCAGAGCTATAATAAACCCCAGCTAGCTCACCAAGCTCTCTCATCTTAAGCAGTTGATTAATTATTTTCTAAATAATCCCAGAGATTTCACTACCCCTTGCTC
>NW_018212393.1:0-962 GCF_001263595.1 Phalaenopsis equestris | reverse complement strand
GAGTTATTTGCAGCTGTAGAAGGTAGTGCTCGATGATCCAGAAGGGCGACGGCAGGCTTACAGGATTGGGATATTTGGCTGGTTTCTGGTTGGCAGTTATCTTGGTTCTGTTCTGTCATTGCTAAGGAAGATCAGTGATTTTGTCTTGGCCATGGAATCTGTTAGCTCGCATCTTCTCTTTGCTTTTATTTTGATGTAATATGTTATTATTATCATAGTATGCCCATTCCATGTTTAATTCAATAATGTGTTATGATTTATGCTATAAATCTGTAGAATGCATTGAAGTTTCCTATTTCAATTATGTAGTTTATTTCATATTGTTTTTGTTTTCTGTTATACATTAATTTTGTGGAAACGAGGCTTTGAAAATTGTGCCCAGCAATGAATTCGGTGGTTTTATGGTTTTCATTCTGTAGGATGTGATATTATTTGATTTATATTTTATTTAATGATTTTACATGTCGTTAATGGGTGGATATAGGGAGATCATTTTGCCCGAATTGCTTAGGTAGAGAGAAATCACTTGGACCAATTTATCGCAGTTTGGAAAGGAGCATCACCCTATTGTTAATGAATTGGTGGACTCATTAATCTTAAAATTTAGTATACCTTTTTACAACTTTTTTAAAATCTTGACTAATTTCAGTATGAACTTGTAGGATGTTTAATCTTCTACAATTCAGCCTGTTCGGTATATTAATTTCTATGCTTTTGATTGTACCCGCTCACTTTTTTTTAATCATTTTTCCTCAAATTAGTTGATATTATACAAGATATAAGATTAAAAGATTTTGCTTATCATCTTAAATACAAAAAGAATAATTTATAGGAAATAGTTGTTTTAAAAGGAAAATTTCTTTTTCTATATGATAAATCTCCCTAAAATAATGTGAATGTGATAATTTTGACTCAAATCATGGTGAAAATGTATTCATTCGTTAAAATTGCCCTCTTCTCTT
>NW_018212392.1:0-962 GCF_001263595.1 Phalaenopsis equestris | reverse complement strand
TTTCGCTGTCCTCTCGACGGGGGAAAAGGTCCAAGGATGTCGAGCCCCCACATGGCAATGGTTAAGGGTTGATGATTAGGTGAAGTTTTTAAGCCGGCTAGGTGCGCAACGGTTCATATTTCTGACAGTATGTGCATCTCCGAGAGTATTCCTCAACGTCTTTAAGCAGATTCTACCAAAAGTAACCCTGTCACTAGATTCAGTGAGCTTGTGTCTTTCCTTCCGAATGACTTCTGCACTCTCCACCCTGAATTTCTCAGAGTACGTCTTCAATTTGGTCTTCCCCTATGCACTTTAGGTACGATGATGTGGCTGACTTTCTAAAGAGTTTTCCTTCAAGTAATAGATATTGGGCAACCTTATACTTGTATCTCCTGTGATTGGTGACTTTGTCGATCTCCCTTGTGCTTAGATAGCGGATGTATGGGCTCATTCAGCTTTTCTTCTCCTCTTGACAAATCTCCATTATTAGTGACTGCTTGATTAAGGGTCGATCGAGTTTTCGAGGCTGTCCTTTCCCCAGGTAAAGGCTTCGTGAAAGGAGGTCATCGACTTGGTTTCCTCTTGTTCGACATTCTCGATTTTGAAATCGGCGAATTGGCTGATCTCCATTTATTCACCTTCCCTAGGTACTTTGTCATATTTTCGTCCCTGGTTTCAAATTCTCTGTTGATTTGATTTACTATCAGTTGTGAATCAACCTTTATCATTATGCGGAGAACTCCCATCTCCGAGGTTAGGCTTAATTTCCAATCAAAGTTTCATATTTCGTCTGGTTGTTTGTTAATGAAAAATTTGCCTCAGTTGTGTGATAGACGTTTTCTTCGGTGGGGCTGCACAAGAGAACTCGAAGTCTAACGCTTGATTGGTTGGAGGCCCCATCAGTGAACAAGGTCCAAACCGATTAGTCGATCGTCGAACCTTCACTCACGCCTCTCAACCTGTGACTTTATTGTCGTCCG
>NW_018212391.1:0-962 GCF_001263595.1 Phalaenopsis equestris | reverse complement strand
AAATACATGGGAATTGAGTGGTATGTATGTAAATCATCCAAACTAAATTCATTCCTAGTCTACTTAGAAAATGAGCGCAATGACAATAGGCTGAAAAATAAAGTATTACGCTACACTTACCAACCCAAATAGTTGATATAATCCCCAGCCAGGCCCATTAGGTTTGCATGCCTCAGCATTTTCAGCGGCTTTCGCCAATTCCCACTCTGGCAACTTAATCATCTCGTCCACCATCACTTCCCTTCTTTTGAAGTTGGAATCCATCCAGAAGACAAGGCCAACAAAGAAAACGTAGAACACAATCAATCCCACGGCCTGCCATAGGAAGATCTCAGCGCTGAGATAGATGTAGAACATACCGGAGGCGGCAAGAATGTAGAAAAAGACGTCGCGGATGAACGGCGCTGGCTCAAGGGGTAAGGGAGAAGTGGGGGAGAGAGCAGCTACGGCACCGACGACGAACGCTGAGACAAAGGCACCGGCCGATACTACAGCCCCAAGGCCGGTCCGCGCCTGGCCTGTGTGGAGGGCGGCAATCGAGGCGAAGAGGTCAGGGGCGCCATTGCCGAGGGCGAGAAGAGTGACAGCGGCCATTGAGGGAGAGAGGCCGAGACGAGAGTAGAGGAGGGAAACAGCCGGAGAGAAGCGATCCGATGCGGCTCGGGCGAGGAGGTAGAAGAGAAGCAAGAGGAGGAGAGAGATGGAGGGGAAGGAGAGGAACCGAGAGGAATGGAGAAGGCAAAAGTGGAGGGAGGAGTAATTGACGAGGCCACCGGAAGGGGAGCAGTGGGATCGCGAGAAAGCGCAGCGCTCATCCGGAGGAATGCGAAGGATGGCAGAGCAAGACAGCGGAGGAGGGATTGACGGAGAAGAGAGGAGGCGGCGGCGGGTGGGATATTCGTCGCCGGAGGAGAAGAAGGAGAATAGGAGGAAGATGAGAGCCGAGGCAAGGAGGATAGCAG
>NW_018212390.1:0-962 GCF_001263595.1 Phalaenopsis equestris | reverse complement strand
TGATATTTTTTATGTGTTATGAAAGATTTGGCGGGTATAAATGTAAAAATTAAAGTTTAGAAATTAGAATCATATTCAAATAAGGTAGAAATGAAATTCCAACTTTGTTATAATAGGATTCAAATATAGTTGAAACATACTCCATTTGAACAAGCCTTGAACATGATTTAAACATTTATTTAGGGTGGATACAACAAAGTGCATTTAGCATCTATAAAAATGTTTAACACAACAAAATACAATCACAATAACTATAACATAATAGAATATATACAATATAATAGAAAGGAATTAAAAGAGATATAACACCACCTTGACAAGCATTTCTTTATTCCAAAACCAATAAACAATATTCCTTATGGAAATTATCATTTTTAATTTTATAATGATACTCATAAAAAATAAAGTTATAGTATGACAACTTTTCAAATGATGCTTTGGGAGACTCTCTAACATAAATGAAGGTTGCTCATGACACCACCAAGCCATCTCATAAAATAAATTAGACCCTCTTTATGTTTGATATAATATTTTATGGCTTTAAACTAAAATTAGATCTTATGAGCTTCTTATTAATTATGTACCCAAACAATGATTCTTATAGAGCATGAGTTATTTATGTGTTCTTCATATCTTTAATTATTGCATTTAGGCTCATAGTATATATGAAAAATAAAAATAAAAACCTCATTCCTTTGCAAGATCATAAATTGGAGTTATAAACTCTAATGAATAGTCCACCATTAAAGTACCCATCGAGTCACTATCATTTTCAGCTTGTATGACAATAACATTACACGTCTTTACATGTGAAATGTACATATCATTATCTAATTCTATGTGTGGTATAGCCATATTTCATCTACACCACCAAATGATGATGAACTAACTAATTTTATATCTTTCTCATCTACATAAAAACATTATAATTAAAATCATCTTAGGAGCATTATACACAAATA
>NW_018212389.1:0-962 GCF_001263595.1 Phalaenopsis equestris | reverse complement strand
TTTTGTGTCAAAATATAAACAACCGAACACAAACATTGGTATTTTTTAACGAGCCAAACACGAGTTGAGACCAGACTAGCTCATTTTTTACTCGTTTACACCCCTACTCTTCTATATAAATTACCTAATCAGAATACTTCCCCAATTTTTTTTAATAGATTTTTAGAACTATATGTAAAAGTATTCAAGACAAAACACAATTATTTTCCCCCAAAAAAAAACAAAATTGATAACATTAAAAAAAATTAAAAAATAAGAATTTACACATATACACACAACTTTTATATATTTATATATTATATAGAGATAATATTTATCCATTCTAATCTTATAAAATATCGCCGATATTCATTTCTAAAGTAAACGTATATTTTAATATGATTGAGACCTTATTTTTGGAAGATTTACATTAAATAAATATTAAATTTTAGATATTAAATAAATAATTAAGAATGGGTATATATTAAAATTTATGTTTGTACAAGCACAAAAAAAAAAATAATACGTGAAGTGTGTCACATGGCAAGTGGGTCTCACTATAATACACTGATTAGTTAGAAATTCTAGAAGTAGTGGGACACTCTCATTGAACTCAAGACACAAATTTTATATCTCTGGATGTAATAATTTTTATTTATAGGAGCTATAACTGTATCAAGATACTAGACGTAAATTTGTATCTAGAGTCCAATAAACACTTGTTACGTGGTGTGTGAACGGAAAAAAATATTACCTTAAGAGTAGTTATGCATGAGTACTCCAATGAGGAGGTGACACATATGCAATGATCCTATCATAATATCACATGTCACCTCTTCATTGGAGTCTCGCGACGTAATATTTTTTCATGTGAAAGCCACTCTAATACCCTCTAGATTTATAAAGGGTGGGGCCACTTTAGAGGAAGGAGTTTCGACACATCCAAACACGCGTCCAGAAAACCAGTTCAGACGGAGCTTTTT
>NW_018212388.1:0-962 GCF_001263595.1 Phalaenopsis equestris | reverse complement strand
CTATTAGAATTAAATGAAAATATGCCTCAATGGGATGGAATTGAGAAAAAAGATTCATGTAGCGAACCCCAAATAGTGGGATAAAGGTTTGTTGTTGATGTTGTTGAATTGTTTTAATTAGTGGATTTCATTTTGATTGATGGGCATCTTAGTATGAGAGCTAGCTCATGTTTAAGTTGGGTTGGGAGCTACATCCAATGGAAGTCTCAACATTTGATTTAATGGGTTTTTTGACTTTGTATGTACCAAAATAAATCTTGATTGAGCTTTCATCCATAAGAAAATTCATTATATATCATTTAGATGTATAATTTTTGTTAATGTTTACAATTAATTAATTCTAAAACCAAGTCTCATTGTTCTAATTACAAGGTGCCAAAAAAATTGAGGCTTAAAATCCTAGATATTGGCATGATAAAAGTGGAACTTTTAACTAACATTGGAATCTTCTCAACAATGGGCCCTAGAACGTTGTCATATCAACAAGACAACAGACATTGAGTTGTATCGCCCCACATTATAGGCGAGGTAACACAATTGGTGTGTTTGACAGCCATGTTCTATAAACAAAGCAAAACAATCAATTTAGTTGGTTAAAATTTGTTTCTTTCAATGACATGTAGTTTAATGAGCATACTAAGAAAATGATTCACCTTTGATCAATTGGAGACAACAACATTGAGCACAGGTCTTTGGCTTATCTATATGATTAATAAAGTTGAGGTTGAATGTATTAGAGTTAAAACCCTGGGAGTATTATAATAATAGGAACCCTAAAACGGCGATTTGCTTGTTTTATCCTCAAGATGATTTTATACTCTCTCTAAGGTTACTCGAGATTGAAAATGGCAGTTGGGTCTAGTTTGGCATCATTCAAAAGTTATAATACAATAATATTTAAAAAAAATGCATGGCCAGCCCAATCAAGCCAACTTAACTCTTTAGAACCAATTAGATCCTCA
>NW_018212387.1:0-962 GCF_001263595.1 Phalaenopsis equestris | reverse complement strand
TCCCTGATGAAGAACTCTTATCAACAGGGTGATGCTAGGCTGTTGGGCAAATGGTGAATCACCATAGCCCAATACGTAGCCCACCCCGTAATGAAAAGATCCTAATGGATGATTTTTGACTTCTTGTTGCCTCATAAATCTGCAGTCCCTGCTTTGGAGCCTTAGAGATGTATGTGGGATGGTTGGTGATATTGAGGAATTAGTTTATCATGTTGGATTTGTTGACAGATAGTTTATCATGTTGGGTCGACTTTCTTGTAGTGGTAGCCCTGGAAGCATATTATCTTGTTTCAGACCAAATGACTTGGATTTGGTTGTCTTTATGACACGGTCGGCTTTGGCCTTGCTAGTCTTGGTTCGAATAGTTGCTTCAAATCAGATCAGTGGACACCCTGTTCTTGTGGTAGTGCACCCTCTTTTAACGAGCTTTCTTCATGTTGGGTCATTGGATTCTCCTCGAGATTAGTTATGACATATTTTTTTATGTTTGCATTTAAAATTGCTTGAAAATGGGTTTGACTAGCATTTTCTAAGGAAATCAAATTTGTTCCTGTCATAATTCAGATCAATTATGATCAATTATAAATTTTATATTTGAATTTACTTATGAATGTTTGATTAATAATAAACTTTTAAAACTCATAAAAATGTGTCCCGAAAATATTGCCATCGCATCTCAAATGATGCATCGAAGTATAGAACCCATTAAGCTGTTTATAGTTAACACATAAAAATAAATAAATTATTGTTTATTTTTTATTTTCAATCAATTTTATCGAGTAATATTATAATCACTAAATGTTAGTTTTCATTAAACTCGTTTTTTGCTCTTGCCCACAAATTCTGTGAGCTAAAAATTGAAAGAAATTCTAAGATCTCTTTGCCTAGTTCTGTAACAATCAAAAGCCTAGTTGTTCACCTTGTTTTCTCTAATACTTTGTCACCGGAATTATTTTTTTTTT
>NW_018212386.1:0-962 GCF_001263595.1 Phalaenopsis equestris | reverse complement strand
TTTGGTAAGAATTGTAAAATTGTGGAACACCTGTAAAGAGCCTCTCGGACAACGGATTTTGAGTGGGATTTATGCTGGATTTAACCTAAATCTTGCAAGTTATTCCTTTTGGTCAAAATAAAGTTTCGGATTTCATAAATCTGGATTTCACAAATTTTGGCTTTAAATCTCATATTTATTAAATCTCATGAATCGGTGGATTTAATAAATCAGGGATGGATGGATGCCTCGCACGAAAGAGATGTGTAGTTGCCTTTCTCAATGGTTTCAAGTAGGAGAGGAGCGGGAGCATCGGGTCTTTATAAGCCCTAATCCCAATGTTCTGTTCTCAGCTGTTATATTTGCGATTGTATCTTGAGCGTCCAATCACGGAGATGTTGACTTTGGATGAAACAGTATTTAATTATTATTCGGTAAAAATATAGATATTAGTTTTTCTTCGTTAAATGAATTTATAAATAATTATTAATTAAAATAATTAATAGTAAATTGATTATTCTTTTATAAATGTTAAACTTTTAATTAAAACTTAATTTAATAAAATTTTTATTAATAACTAATTAGTTTAGTAAATATATATTTTTTAGTTATCATAATGTAAAATTAAACATTAATTGAATTTAAGAATCTAGCAAATTTTGATTATTTTGGAATGTTTTAAGAAGTTGAATTTATAAGATTTACTTAATTCTACTGTGATTTGTTGTTGGTCTAACAACCCTAATAGATTTTTAAAACCTAATAGAAATTGCCAAACAATTTTATAGGATTCAATAGGATTTACTAAACCCGGACTTACAGGTTTTACTAAGGATTTGTTTTGGGTAGTTGTAGCAGTTGAAGCAGAGTTAAACTTGTTGCAGAAGAAAATTTTTTTCAAAAAGTAGTTTTCGCTATTAGATATTTATTTTATTTTAAAAAGGTTAAACCATAACTTTTTAGTAGACACCACATTTTAACAG
>NW_018212385.1:0-962 GCF_001263595.1 Phalaenopsis equestris | reverse complement strand
AATCATCCATCTGTCATGAGTAACAGCTCCCAAATTTCTAATATTATTCCAGAGATCATATCTGGCCTGGGAAGATGTTCCCACATAAACCAAAGTTATCCATCTCGTTAAATCACCCATATCAAATATAAATGCACAAACTGGCCCTCGTCAACTACATATTAACTGAAATGTGTTTCCTCCAAAACACCCAAACCTTGTTAGAACAATTATTAAAAAAAGAGAAGTGCTTGAATTTACCCAATATACGATCTATAAAAGACGAAACTGAAGGTTCCAACATAGAAAAAATCCTGACTTTATGAATCCTTGTCAGCAACTTGAGTCTACCCAGGGAGTAAGGATCTACAACTCCCTGAATATTCCATATTAATATGTTAAACATGGTTAGATGAAATACCCTTTTTAGAAGCTCTAGTCCGGGTACGTTCATGTTCACTTTCCGAGTAATAGTAATCCACATCCTCTGAGGTTCTACCCTCCTTTAGATTCATCAATTCATAGTTTCTGTTTCTCTTTCGCCAACAAGATTTCTGCACTTGCCATTATTCCCCCAATAGATTGGAAACTTTTTCCAAAGGAATTACAGTGTGACAAGATGCAGCCCCAAAACTTGCAGGTCGAACCAAAACATCCTCAAAATTCGAAGATGTAACATGATGAGGAGAGGGAAGTTCCCGTCAGGGTGCCCCATATTCCAAATTTTCCTTAGCATTGCACTTTTCAAATGCAGTCAAAGGTCCTATATGCTCAGTATCATAAATGTGCAAATCACCCGAAATTGGCATATTAAAATTATTGTCCTCCATATTAGATAAAATCAGTGTTATCATCGGAGGAGTGCACTTCTGGGTATTTTTATTAAAAGAAGTGTTTTGCCCCACATTCCTCTTCCACAACTCCAGATGTAGGTGAAAACACTACATAGATCCATGACCAAACATTCGACAATGAGAGCGGTA
>NW_018212384.1:0-962 GCF_001263595.1 Phalaenopsis equestris | reverse complement strand
GCAATTATATGATCATGTAAAGATGACATTTAAAATATACTGAAGTATGCTATTATCATCATTTCATCAACTTTACTATTATCAGGATGAACCTCTTGTCATATGGTTCCAATTTAAAGATTGAGCTTTTATATATTGTGATTGTTAATTTAACATCAACCCCTAAAATGATCTTAATATATAAGCCTTTAGAAGCTCTTTTGTTAATAGATCTATAATATTTTTCTCAGGCAAATAAAATACAAGTGACAAAACATCTTTTACATAATTCATATAAATAGTAATGTCTTATTCTTATATGTCATTTTTATCACCATATTTTACACTTCTTAATTTTTGTTATAGTTGCTTGATTATCGCATCTTATTAAAATAAGAGCTACATTTTTGCCAATATATGGTAAGTTAATATATTTTTAAGCCAATCGGTTTCAAAAGTAGAAAGATCAAATGCTATAAATTATGCTTTCATAGTAGATCTAGAGATTAATATTTAGTATGTTTCCATGATATTGCACTACCACAAAATGTGAGGACATAACTATTAATGAACTTTGTAAATTCAGTAACAATAATTCAACTAGTATCACAATATCATTCTAGTAATGTAAGAAAAACATTATAATAAATGAAATAGTTTATTGTTTCTTTACTATAATAAAAAATCTTTATATATTTTTCAATGAGTTTCGCTTAGGTTACTAGTATATCTACTCAATTTTGTTATAATACAGTAATATTAGTTAGAGAATAGTTTAACAAATGCATAAGACAAATAGTTATTTGAAAATATTTTAGGTGTGATAAACTATCACTCAAATTATTAATAAGATATATGGAGTGTTAACAAGATATTTTCATCTTGATAATTAAAATTTGTAAGATGTTTATGAATATAATATGACTATAAATTAGATATTTTGATTACATCTCTACTAATTTTTACATCTAGTATTATGTAAG
>NW_018212383.1:0-962 GCF_001263595.1 Phalaenopsis equestris | reverse complement strand
TTTTTTTTTAAATTAAAGATGAAGGTTGTGATTAGAGACCGTACAAATTTCTACGTACTTTCTCTGTACGGAAAAATCACTCCTCGTTGAGAGACAGCTATTAATGAAGGTCATCATTATCGTCAATGACAAGGGTCCATCCTTTTTTAAAAGTGTCGCCTTACATACATGTCATTGTCTTTTCATCAAGATACCATGGATGGGTATCCTACCGCACTAAGTATATTTTATATTATGTTGTGAAAGTTTTTTAGTTCACTTCAAAATTATTGAATATATTTCATTATTTTTAAATCAAAAACATAATTTGAATATTTTGTTTATCAAATAAACTCAGTTGATTGATTTTTTATCAAATATTGAAAAATCAATGCACCAAAGTTCACTCAAAATCAAATGAAATTATGACATGGCTTTAAATCAGAAGAGAAAATGTTGAAATAATATTTTTTATTTATAAACCAATTTTCAAATTTTTTTTTTTATTGAATCAATCAGTATTTATTTATTATAGAAATCAAATCAACAATTGTAATTAAAATAACCGTTAGAAGCTCAAACTAAAAACCAAAACATTCTTTAATAAACAAACCAAAACACTCAAATATGTGTGTTTAGATTTAAATATGTCAATTTGGGTCAGCGGGTCTAATTCAGATCCCACCGGAAACCGACCCCTCGAATAGATCCCATCTAACCCGACTTGAAAACTATATGAGTCAAAAATCTCAACCCAAACCCGACCTGTCTTCATCCCATATAATCCATTTAACATTAATTTAAGGTTGACGGATCATTTTTCTGGTGAATAGAGCAGCCCGAACTAAACCCAAAAAATTAAATAGGTTATAAACTTTAACCTGAATCCGACCCAAAAATTATTCAGGTCAACCCAAACAAGAATTTTGAGTCGAGTTTGAGTTGAGTTGAAATGAATATATTTGTGATAGGGTTGGTGTAGC
>NW_018212382.1:0-962 GCF_001263595.1 Phalaenopsis equestris | reverse complement strand
GAGACAAGGTTGTGGATGAAGTTCAAGAGGTTTTAACACTTGATAAGAGTGATAATTATGTGAATGATCAGATGATTAATACAAACAAGGTTGTAGAACGAATTCAAGAGATTATACCACTTAATAAGGGAGATATTTAGATGGATAATTTGGTAATTATTTCAAATAAGAATCTAGAGGATGTTGCAATTCCTACTTTGACATTAATAAATGTTGAGGAGGGTAGAAACATGGATGATTTCTCAGCTTTTGTTGTTATGGAGCATGTGGTTTATGAGCAACTTACAACCTCTATGGAGGAGGCATTGGCCACTAATAGACATGACTTGGAGGGTAATGGTTAAATCAAAAAAGCAGAAGAAAGAAGTGGGGCAGCAATGAACTGAAACATTTGGAGGTCAGGAACATTATTGACAAGGATTTCCATTGTTATTCTGATGAGGATATAAAAACTGACCTTCTTATATCCTCTAGAAGAGGTAAAGTCATTCTAGATTATTAATATCCTTAGATGGAATATTAGGGGAATAGTAGACCCGGATGCCCTTAATAGATTAAAGAATTTAATTATGGGACATAGATTATGGTGCTTTGTAATATTGCAACCATTGGTGAAATGGGATGAATAGAAATTGGTCTGTTTTGGGAGGAAATTCAAATGTATTTCCAATATTTCTAAAAATATTTGGTTTTTTATAGAAAAGATATAGAGGTGAAAATGGTGGAAATGAGACATAGCTTCTTTATTTATATGTGGAGAAAGGTGACTTAAGAGGCTATGCAATATTCATTTCTGCTAGTACACTCCATTCAGGCAGAGTAGATCTGTGGAACTAATTAATTCAATTAAGTCAGCAAATAAAGAATAATTGGGGGTAGGAGGTGACTTCAACATTATCATTAACAATAATGAGAAGGAGGGAGGAAACATGATAAAACTAAGTGTATGTCCTCTTTTTAAA
>NW_018212381.1:0-962 GCF_001263595.1 Phalaenopsis equestris | reverse complement strand
TGGTGTAACGGTATAATTTCGATTGAAACTCCAAAGTTGAGTGTGCTCGCACGAGAGCACTCCCACGATGGTTGACCTCCTGGAAGTTACACCAACAGGGCAAAACAGTGAGACCATTTGGCCAAAACAGACAATATGTTGATGCGTGAGAGTTCGGGCTCTCACATAAATACATAGGAATTAAGTGGGTATGTATGTGAATCTTCCAAACTTGTATCTTGCTTAAACTGTGCAATCTTTCAAAATGATAAAGAATAGTCCTCCGTCCTGATTGTTTTAATTAATCTGGTTCAGGCTACCCTGCGATTCGACAAGGAAAACCGGGGCATGGATTCGGGCTCGGTTACGGCCTTCGTTTAAACTCACAGCTCGGCCAATTTCGAGTCGACTATGCCGTCAATGCCTCGCAAAGAAAGACGATATATTTCGGCATCAACAGTGTAACTTCTTGAGTTGAAAAAGCAAATATGATCTCTCTAAATGGTTGTTCAGTGGGGGAGCATTATGGTCATTTGAAGCCAAGACTGGTAATATTACATGTAAATGTTCACATTCAAAGTGTATTTATTTCTATTGCATCCATGTATTTATGATTCCTGATTTAATTTTGTTAAAAGGGAATGTTTGGATTAGGAGTGTATTATTGTCTTTCAATTGTTAGATGGTTTTTGAAATAATATTTTGTGGTATTAGAAATGCAATATTGGGGAATTTACGTGCATGCCACCCAATTCATTTGTATTTTACATATCTAAAGCCTAGACTTTACTTTTGTTATGTAAAAAATTGAAATACACTTTTTTTTAGTATGTGTAAGGTGCTCTGCAGGTAAAAATTAAAGTTTGAGTGTTAGATATGTAAATAAATTTGAATTGAGTGGTATGGGCGCGCATTTTCTGTCTGGACACCTGACATATCTCTACGTGCGATGCAGGTTATTCCTGAATTATTTTCAGGTTATT
>NW_018212380.1:0-962 GCF_001263595.1 Phalaenopsis equestris | reverse complement strand
ATGATTTCCTACAAAAGCAAACAGAAATCAAAGAATCTTATGAGAAGTTATTGCAAGGAAGCTTTTGTACCATATTTGCATAGTGGGATGCAATGCGATTTTAATATGGTTTTAATAGTTATCATTTAATCATATTAAATGTAAGACAAATATTTCGATGTGATAGATTTAAATATTTTGAGCCAAAAATATAAGAGAATAGGGATATTGATTAAAGTACAACTTCTAAAATTAAGACTAAATTGCTAAACTGAATTCCAACAGTCCAAGTGTTGAATGCTTGAAAGTGAACTTCTAAATGCAACAAATAAACTTATTATTATGAATGTGTAAGAAGTCATTAATGACAATGTTAAGCGTAACAAACATGAATTATTAATGTGAGTGTATGCAAAATTATAGATTGAAAATGATTATATTAAAGGGATTCCAATAATAACTCCTATTAAAGAAAAGGCTCTGAAAACTATGAATTAGGTGGCTTCTAGTATACAACAAATAGATCAAGATATACCAATTAGATGGGCAATTAAAATTAATTTTGAATTAAAAAATACAAAATGTACAAACCGAGATTATCATAGACAAAATTTGTGCAATCATCGTTAAAAAAAAATATAATAAGAATTCAAAAAAACAGCTACAAGATGTTTGCATATAAGTGAGTTTAATACAAATCCCAATCCTTTAAGAGACGGAGCTTACCTTTCCTAATTTCAAGTGACTGAGCTCATCATCTACATCTTCATCAGACAAATTATCTCCTTCCTCTATTTCAGCATCCGTGAAAGTAAGGGCTCTTTGTAGCTTTCTACGAGAAAGCATCTCAATGTCAACCATGAAAATTGCATTTACCGGGCGGTGATCAGAAAGTTTTAGCTCACTTCTTTTGTAACCCTGTAGCCTTATACCTTTGCCAAATGATAAAACGCGGTCACACCTGCAATAAATTGTTTCTAAAT
>NW_018212379.1:0-962 GCF_001263595.1 Phalaenopsis equestris | reverse complement strand
AACATTTGTATGTAGGGTCTAAAAAACATGATTACCATTCAATATTGAAGAATTTAGCAAAGAATATTGGAAAAGTCATTCAAAGTTGGCATAAAAGCTGAGTGCTTCTCATCGTTAGATCGCCCCGCGTGTCAGACTCTTATGGTGCGGCGATCGACATGGTAATGTTTGATGTTAATTGATGCTTTTAAAGCATGTTATATCCATTTGAGCACCTAATTTTTTTATCTATCTATGCCTAACCAGGACGCACACCTCTCTGATTATCTGATAAGGTTCCAAACATTATAACTTTTGAGCCTCATTGGTCAAGCCTTGATGAAAATACCTTTGGCTACAAAGCCAGTTGGTTTTGAGATCTCTCGAATCATAAGATTATCCAATATGTTCTCTTAAGAGATCACCTCGATTAGCTGTTACGATTGATGTGAAGGCTGACCCTTAGAAGCTGATTGTTTATACAAGTATTCAGGTTGGATGTAAGTTTAATGACATTCCACCTTGATCTAATCAAACTACTTACATGTTAGGTTGGGTGTAAAAACCCCTTTAATGGTATGTAGTATTACTTAATCCCTATGAAGAGCATGTAAAATAAAATTTTAGTTCTGAGGTTTGAAAGTAAGCCACCGTAAATTGCAGTATGGAAATCTTTCCTTAAGCCAGTTCTTAAGATTGTAGGGAAGCCACCCTAAATGAAGTAAGACATCCTTTCTTAAACTAGCATATATCAAATTATAGATTTGGAAGTACGCCACCATAAATGGGATTAAGGCATCCTTTCTTCCGGATTAATTAATCATTTAATTAATTGAAGAAGGTAAAATTAAGGATTATTAGACCTAGGATATAAATTTAAATCTATACCCAAAATCCTTGGCTACATGACAACTTAAGAGCTTGAACCCATGCTTAAAGCCCAAACTTTAAATCCTACCCATGGAGGATTGATAATGGGTCAC
>NW_018212378.1:0-962 GCF_001263595.1 Phalaenopsis equestris | reverse complement strand
CTTATAACACACTTTATTTTTCTTTGACAAATAAGCTGACCTAAAATAGGATATGAGCTCACCATGTGTCTTAACTAATTACACCAAAAATAGATGTTGGTTCTTGATAGACATTCCACTTTATGCATCCTTCCAAATTTGGCATAGATCATAACATTGTTGTGACTATCACTGTCATTGCCACTACTACTGAACTTAAGCCACTTCAAACAGGGGTGTTCAAACTAAACAATCTAAGTAGTCTACCCATATTTGGACCCCACATCCCCCTTTCTCTTATGAAAGTCTTTGCGACTACGTGCTGCTAATAACTTGATTATTATCCTCCTCATTCTCTCCACCATGACAAAGTAAACTTTAATGACTAGAGGGATTAAAAAACTATTTGATCACATCATTTAATTGAAATAATAATTGATGAAACTTTTTTTTGCACTAGGGATCAAATGTGGTGCATATTTAGACAACGCTATGACTTTAGCCTCCTACTGCACGAGAGAACGACCATCTTGCACCAACCTAATGCCTTATATCTCCTTCCTTTCTAAAGGAGGAACAAACTAATCACTGAAGGTTTTCACAAACTCCTCCCCCTAGATCAAGTTATTGAGTTATCCCCAGACCTTTTTTCTATAATTGTCCTTGTCACCACCTCTCTACCTCTCCTTCAAAGAAAAAATTGCTAATGTAACCCCCTCTTATATGGGAGGTACATATTGTCAATAATGTTTTATATAACCTAAATAGTAGGCTTGCAGCCTCTACCATCCTCTTGATCTTAATAAGAGAGACACTCTCACATCCTGGAATAGCGTCGAGTTCTTATCCATAAGCATTGTCCCACTATCACTGGCTTGGGTTTGAAAACCCTTACTTAGCCATGCCACTACAACCATCATCTAATTAAATGCCTATAGGGATACCATCAACACCGGATGGGGGAATAGTAAGTGCTAATCTGG
>NW_018212377.1:0-961 GCF_001263595.1 Phalaenopsis equestris | reverse complement strand
AAGTCGATCTAGTGACGTGAAGTGTGTACGAGCTGAGCATTGAGTATGGAAGACAATCGACGTAGCCAACTGACGTGCACGAACCAAAGCAGACGAAGGTGTGGGTTGAGCAGCAGCCAGCATTGTTTGAGGTTTCAAATAAGACTAATATGAAGACTAATCTCAATTAAGACTACAATTTTTATCAAACCAAGTTTGCAGATCGAATTAAAGTTCATAAATAGCCTTAATAAATAGGCAAATAAAAATCTTCCTCCAATCAACATGCGCTAAAGGTTACTGCATATAAAATGCCTCTTATAGATCACTATTAATGAAGACAATACTCACATCCATTTATAACATAATCCATTATTGAATGATGGCCACAAAATATTGATGGAGTTAATTCAGACAACTAGGGACGTGGTGTAAAAATAGTATATCTTATATACCAAGGTAAATCCTCTAGCAAGAAATCAAGCTTTGCAGAGACTGATCAAGACATCAGTATGAACGACGAACAATGGTTTGACCATAGGAAGAATAAACAATCAAATCCTGTGAAATATGAAAGAGAAGAAAAACCATTTTAAGTGTGTTTCCAGATTCTATGGACATTTTGGTAAGTCCTGAGAAAATATGCATATAATAATAACAAAGCAAATATATGGAATAAAGTTGATAAATTATCAAATGACATATATGAGTGAATGGGATAAATAAGACATCGTCTTTAATCTTTCATTAGAAAGATGGGTAAAAGTAGATAAGAATGCTAATCAACAGGTGAATGTGCAATTGAAGCTAAAAATCTGGTGGAAGGTTTTGTCGTGGAGGGAGATAGAGGAGCTTACAAAAATAGAGGAACGGTCACTGAGGATGACTCAAAAGTGTATGAAGAATAAAATAAAAGTGTGGCCTTATAAAAATGGGATCGTAGCATCGAAAACCTTTTTGAGGTGTGAGAATATTAAAAAAA
>NW_018212376.1:0-961 GCF_001263595.1 Phalaenopsis equestris | reverse complement strand
AAAAAAAACAACTTTTTCAATTGTAAATATTTCTTTTCAAACATAAAAATATAAACAAAAAAATTTTAGAGTAAAACTTACAAACTTAAACAAAAATCTTCAAATTTAAGTAAATCCTTTAGAAAAAAGCTGCATCAAACTTTTAAGAAGCCAGACCTAAACAAGCCTAATCTTAAGAATTTTTTTTTCAAAATGAAATAAATTTAAAACCTTTTTCAAACATAAATGAGCTCACTAATTGGCATTAAAGTTATATAACTTTGTAAATCCTCTTGAATAATAAACTTATACTAGATTTATGTATTTTTATATGACTGGCTCATGGATGAACATGTTCTAAGACAGACCATACAATTTACAAGCTTTCTATTAATTATATAAGTTTAGGTAATTACATACTTACACACTTCCCACATTATAATTCATTCATATGCTAATATTATATTTGTATGAAAAAACAAAGATACTTTACAAAAATATGTTTAAAAATGTATGAGAATTTGAACTGTAAGCTTGTGAATGAAACATAGGTATAAAAGTGTAAGTATGAAAAGTTGAAATAAGAATTTTTTTAGCATATAAATTTAAAATTGGATAGTAAACAAGCACTAGAAGTCAAACCTAGGAAGGAGAATCAAATGAAGAATAAGATGAAAAACTAAAAGTAAAACTTGAACTTAGAAGACCATACTTTTCATAATAACTATCAAACTAGATATCAAAATAAATCATGAATTAAAGATTAAACCCACAAAAATAAATTTTAGATTCATCAGCTTAAATCATGAGGATCACTACTAGGTCGATCAACTATGAACCCTAGTTTAGCCAACCTAGAAATAAAATCAAGGATCACACACCCAAAAATATTTTATTCTAGAAGCCTAGGTTAGTTTAATAGATACCCACAATTAGTGTTAAGGAATATGGCATATAAACAAAAAATTCTTAACCCATTGGA
>NW_018212375.1:0-961 GCF_001263595.1 Phalaenopsis equestris | reverse complement strand
TCTATTTTTAAAACCTTGATAATAAACATAAGAATAGACAAGCTCAAAATTATTCTTAGGGAGTGCATGACCAGGAACTCATCGCATCCACATGTGTCACATTCAAATAGTACAAGACGTTAGGAGATGCTAAATTGCGGAAATTGGGTTGAGATATTCGAAGCAAAATTTTGACCAGAAAAGCATAAAACAAGAAAATGACATTTAATATAAGATTTATCGTGGGGGAAAACACGAGAAATGAAAAAAAATCATGAAGTCACACAATAGCAATTAATTCACAATGAAAAAAATGAGAAGAATCACATAGATTACTACAAACTCAACTCTCTCCACACTTTGGAAACTCCATGACACGTTTATCCTCTCATTTGCACGAGAATTCATTCTAATTGTCGTGACGTCATATTCTCGAGTTTTGAATCTACACTAAGCGCTAAGGCACAGTCTTCCAGGCACCAGGGTGTTGTTGGACCGACGTATGGGCACCATAGATACGACACAAACGTGATTTAAACATATTTGTTTTTGTTTGTAGAGGCGCGTGTGCCATAATCTAGTAATTATGTTGAGAAGGAATTCTTCGAGGATTATCACAACTAATAGACAATTGACATCAAGTTACCATCAATATATATTGGCTAAGAATTTGCCGAAGAAAAATAGCAAGATGTAAAGGTTGTTTCTTGAAAGTAGCTTCTCATGAATTATTTTGTATAAATAATTTATTACAAAACGGCCCTATAAGAAATATCTTTTTGCATAAAAAATAGAAAAAAAAAGCCACACAAACTATTAAAAAAACACATCCCATATAGATAAGTCTTGCTAGTAGCACTAAGAGACGAAAAGTTGTAAGAAAGCCGACTAAATTTGTAATTAAGAAAGTTAAATCATAATTTACATTTAGAACAAATGTAAATATTACTTTAAGAAGGGTCGGTGCACAATTAAATTAAGG
>NW_018212374.1:0-961 GCF_001263595.1 Phalaenopsis equestris | reverse complement strand
TGAACCTATAAGCGGACATGGTATTTATTTAAACTCGATTGTAGTAAAAATATTAATAAAATAATTGATAAATGTGTAATAAAAATAGCTTAGCCATATACAATTATAATCTAAAAGGAGGATGTTTTGAATTCATAGAAAATACTCTTACTGGAATCGCCAAAAAAATGTTCATTGGATTAAAAGATGATCAAAGGCAAAGCATTAGACATACATGTTTGGGAGAAGAAATTTAAAATACTCCTAGTAGATGGCCAACTTTTTAATACATTACTACGCAATATGGTTTCATAGATTAAATATACCTCATGGACTAGATGTTTCAAATATTTTTAAAGATTTTGTCTTAGGACAATTTCCAAAGATAACTTATTTTATAATTTGTAAGATAATTCTTCTAACTCTCTTATTTCTTTAATTTTCTTATTCTTATTATTATTTTTTCTATATTATTTTTCATGATTAAAAAATTCTTCCTGCTTCTTTGTCTTCTCTTTATTATGAACAAAAAGGGTCCAACACGCTTTCTATTAAAGATTTATTATAAATATTGTATTAGCTTGTTTCTTCCTATTTTAAGGTTTGAGTTTAATATCTCCGGTTCATATTACACCATTCTCTGTGGATTTCTGGAGAAATTTAGTGCTCAACAAGATTACTTAGATCTTCTCAGACTACAACCTGATATAATTACTTTAGAGATATTAAACATAGCTTATGTTCGTTTTCTACACTCAGCATAGCGAGGAAAAGTAGAAACAATCAAAACTCAGTATTAATATAATCAGAATAAGATCATAACATGAAGACTATACATGGTTCATAAAAACTTACAGACATAGAAACAAGAGATACTTCTTAGCTGCAGTGACTAAAGGACATTTACATAACAGTTGAAGAAGAAGAAGACTTAATTCGCTCTGTCTCTAAGAAGAGAAGGGAGAGCTTTAAATAGAAGAAA
>NW_018212373.1:0-961 GCF_001263595.1 Phalaenopsis equestris | reverse complement strand
TTGAAAATAATTAAAGTTTGAAAAGGTTTGAAGTTTTGAAGTTTAGAAATGGTTCAAGGATTTGAGAAAAAGTGAAGATTATTAGTTTTCATGTTTATTTGAATGATTTATATATGAGCTAAAAATTTGAGCTAAGAGATCTTAATTACAAAAGGCTTGAATAAGATTCACTAAAAGCATTTTTAGATGGAAGTTGAGATCCTAAACTTGAACTAAAATTAGACTTTATAAAGAGGCCAAGTAGGTGGACTAACTTAAAATTTGGATATAATTCTTCCGGTCAAGATGTCCAAAGCTTTCCATCATCTCGAGTTTATTGGTATCCTTAGACTATTAACCAACTAGATAGAAAGAGATCTCCATTGTTACCAAAGTAATGGAAAATGTTGATCTTCTTGATTTGTTACGTGGTTTGAGGTGTCCACATTATTAACCATAGGATACTTCATCCTATGGTATATACATAGTCATAAGGGGTTACAGGCTTATTGTTTATATGTCCTAATGATTAACACTAACTAAAGGTAGCTAGTATTTAACTTAGGCTTCTGGACTAAACTATTCTAGGGGTATGTATGATCCTAAGTTTTATTTATATGATGAGAAACAAAGGGTTCATAGCTGATCAACCTAGTGGTGATTTTCATTTTTTATGTTGGTGTATTTTAGATTTATTTTGTTGGTTGATATTTTTATTTCATGATTTGATTCAATCTTCTAGTTTGTCAGTCAACATGCAAGTCAGAGCATTCTAAGGTTTGAAGTATTTCTTTTTATTTTCTATCCTAAGTTTGTATTCTCCATTAAGTTTTATCCTTAAGTTCAATTTAGAATGTTAGTTTACTATTCTATGTTAAAGTTTATAAAAGATTTATTGTGTATGTTATTCAAGCCTTTTATACTTTCATATTTAATGCTTATGTTTGTCCACATGTTTTAATACTCATTATAAACTTTATAT
>NW_018212372.1:0-961 GCF_001263595.1 Phalaenopsis equestris | reverse complement strand
AAGTTAAATGATATTAAAGATCTCATCCACAATCAATAAATTTGGCAGCACAAGTTATTTAAAACTTTTCAAACATTCTATCCTCTACATTAACTATTCAATGTAGGAGAAATATTTTGAAATTAGTACGCGTTGATATATGATGGTTGTTCCTTGTTACATCTATTGGAGGCTCAATGCACTACGTTACCTCTATCAATGATGGCTTGAAGATGGCATTTGGTTGTTTCCTTAAAGAAAAATATAATAATTTTGCTATTTTTATTAGATGAAAAACCATAGTTGAAAGTAAAAATAGATAAAGAAATTAATGTATGTGATTTGAAAATAATAGAAAGTGCAATAATATGTAGTTCAAAAATCACTATATGATAAAAGATAGTTATGTATAGTGAGGTTTTAAGAACTTCATAGTAGATTGGAGTAAATTGAAGAAAGAAGATGATTCTCAATGAAACAGTTATAAGCATGCGACTGCATGTTGACTTGAAAATCTTATTTTGGACTCATGTAGTAAATAAGTTTGCTTACCTCTTAAATCAAGAACAATTTATAGATTTTAATTTTGAGCTTCTCTAAGAATCATGGACAAGAAAACATATTTCTTATTTGAAAGATTTTATTTGCCTCAATTAATCCAAGCTTTATTTTGATTAATTTTGATAATGAAAGAGATATGAATTATTTCACTAATAGTTTATATTAAGAATTATTGTTAGTCTATATATTAAGGTAGTATTCAACATGATTATTAATGAAATACTTAATGATTCATAACATCATAAACATTTATTGCATTGCTTTTAGTAATAGATTTAATAATTCGTATTACATTTTGTACTTATATGAATATTTGGCTTAATCCCAATGCTCGTACTAATGTTAATTCACACTTATCTTCACTAACATCATCCTCACAATCAAATTTTGATCGAATATATACTATATTCAACTAGAGTTT
>NW_018212371.1:0-961 GCF_001263595.1 Phalaenopsis equestris | reverse complement strand
AAAAAAAAAACAGAAAAAGAAAAAAATCATCGAGTTGAACAGCAACGCAACATCTCAGAAGTCAACCATGTCGGTCTTATCAAAGTAGCGGCCGGACGGCCCGCCGGGCGGCAGCAAAGCAAGCATCACCGGCCCTCTAGCCCCCTCCTCTGTCGTCTCCACTCCGGTGTTCCAGTTGATATCTGTCTTCACAAATCCAGGATGCACGCAGTTGATACGCATCTCCGGGTACCTCCTCGCCATCACTCGCGTGTAAGCGTTCACCGCCACCTTCGACATGCTGTACGCCGGCAGCATCATCGGCCAGCCGCCCACCTCCAACCTTCCCGCCTTCAAATCATCCAGAAATCTCGCCAACACTTTCTCGATCCTCTCCTCGTCCAGCTTCTCAACCTCCGATATTTCCGCACGGATACTCTCGTTCGGAATCCTCTATTAACAGACCACAACAGAGCAAAAGCAAGCTATATTACGCTATTCGGAAGAGGAAGCAAATGAATAATTTGGGGGTTTCGGTTTACCCTGAGCTCTGATCTGAGAGATGACACATTGACGATTCTAGCACCGGAGGGTGAGAGGCGGAGGAGGGGGAGGAGAGCCTCCGTCACTCTCTTGCAACCGAAGTAGTTTGTGTCGAGGCATGACACTGCGTTCTCGTGCGTGTGCTCTATCACTCCTTTCACCTGATTAGTAGCCTTGCCCGAGAGCTTGGCCCAGCAGTTTCACGAACAATAGCACATAGAACATTAGTAGTTCAACTGAAAATTTTAGATTTTTTACAAAGGATTTTTCGATATGGTTTTGATTTATTTTCAAACAAGAAATTTCTGAAATTTGGCTTAAAAAAGGATCCAAGCCAATGAACTAATTAAAAAGCCCTTGCTTTATTGTGACGGTTTGGCGGAACGTACCCACAAAACTGGATCGATGTTTAGGGCTTTGAGGCCTTCGACGTCGACAA
>NW_018212370.1:0-961 GCF_001263595.1 Phalaenopsis equestris | reverse complement strand
AGATTATAATTCCCCGATTATTTAAGTTGACTTGTCTAAAGGGCTAATAACTTTTGGCATGATGTTTTAATTGAAATCTGGTTTCAACTTTTGCCAGGGCAATTTGAGTTTCATTTTCTACTCTATTTTAGATTAGGGATCTTTTTTCCCATATTATATTTTTAAGTGCATTGATTTTTTTTTAGGTTGATATATTTAGAGATGCTGCTATCCTGATGGTCAATTACATTGATGAAATTCGATCTCAAGGTTTTGAAGTGGAATTTTTAAACATTGGAGGTGGTTTAGGTATAGATTACTATCATGCAGGTGCCATTCTTCCAACACCTATGGATCTCATCAATACTGTAAGAAACACTTCTTTTTACCATGTTTTTCGTAATATTTTATATGCATATTTTTTTTAAAGAATTAAAGCAAGCTGAATAAATTTTTTATGATTGATGACTTTTATTAATGTGTTATTAAAGAATATGATAAATTAATAGTTAAGAATTGGGAGACTCTTGAGAAAGTTGACAAAAATTGTCTCAAGGGTTATTTTAAATGATGAGCTTTTTAAAACATGCTTGCATTTACAAAGTCATAGATTTTTATGTATAGTACATATCAGCTTGATGTGCTGCGGCAATGACTCTTTGAAATCATGAAGTTGGCTAACTTATTTCATGCATTTTCTAAATTTAAGGCAGTCTTCTGTGAATTTTTTATTATGTTTGTTGGGAGTGAAAGAGACTTGAGTTGTTTCATAGAGAGAGAGAGAGTTCATGTAAGGTCTTTTAGCTGATATTTTTTATTATTTGTTCTTTCATTTTTCTAGGTAATACCTATATTGTTTTTCAGTTGACTTCTCTCATCAATCTGTGTTGTCACTATTTATTTTTAGTTACATCTAATTATTAGAAAATATAATTGGTTATTATTGAATATATCAAATTTCCTCTCTATTTTTTTTTTTTTT
>NW_018212369.1:0-961 GCF_001263595.1 Phalaenopsis equestris | reverse complement strand
ATTTTATCAATCGAAATAAATTTCATCAGCAAATCAACCAGATTCAAACTCCTAGGAATCTTGCAAACATTAAAATACTATCCTCCAAACCAGACCTAATAAAAAGATAACTTAGTAGAATATGCTTTACTCTAGAATATAAACTAAATTTTTGCCAAGATAATAGGAACTCTAATTGACACAATGCAGCACACTCTTCCTATAGCTATCACCCAATTCTTCCAATAAAATCGCAAACAAATCCTCTACTTGTTTGCCTTTGTCAAAACAGTGCATTCTACTTCAATAGTAGATAGGGTAGCTTTCTTTTGCAAATTTGAAACCAAAATACTCATAATATCAATGTAAAAATACTCAGTAGTATTTGTCCTATCTTGGAAATCCAATCGTGTCAATACCAATACATCCCTACAGTCCCAAATCAAACTTCCTAAAACATAACATAATTTATAGTATCTCTCAGATGTTTGTGAATCCATTTCATTACCTTTCAATATTGTTTGCTTAGGCAGCTCATATATCTACTTACAAGGTATACATTTCCAATGGAGCTTGTTCCATCTTTGTTGATAGCAATTGATCCTTCTCAATAGAAAAAAGACCAATGTGTACTTATAAATTCAACAACTTGCATGTGGAACCTCTAAGACCTTCATATATTCTTCCTATGGCATATTCAAAACATCATTGTTCCCTATAACTTTCATCACAAAGACTTGCTTAGCAGCAACAATATCCTTCATTGCGAATTCCTTCGACAATACCTTTTTCAACTTAGCTATTTTTCGCCATTTGCTATCAATAATTCAATATATCATCAACACATTATTAAAATAAGGAAAAAACAAAGGTCTGCACAAAGCAGCAGCAATTTGCTTGACACCTCAACAGATTGCTGCTTTCTGTGAAGCTATCAAGCTTCTTGAACCATTGTCCCAAATTAACCTATAAGTTTCTCATA
>NW_018212368.1:0-961 GCF_001263595.1 Phalaenopsis equestris | reverse complement strand
TGAATTTAATTATGATTAATGGAGGGAGATGCTCCACTAAGATTCGAAAAGGAAGATGCTCTGGTAGATTGTCTTAGATTTTTTTCATAAGAGCTAAGTTGTAAGAGATACCCTTGTGGCGCCGAGGGGGTTGTCCCTTTCAAATTGAAGATTTGAGGGGTCATGGGACCTTTCTCTTATGAGGTAATCCATCGCTAGATGGCCTGCAAAAAAAAATTGCTGATTTAAAAATGAGATAAATATTTAGTTTCTTCTGCAATATATTCAATACCAAAATTAAAAAAAGGTATGCTTTCCATGTGGAGATTTACTTGATAGCAATTTTTTAAATATCTTTTAGAATAATTGATTTTGTAGCTGTGCAATCAGTGTGCTATAAAATTTTTTGTTTAAAAAGAATCTTAGAATTTCATAATAGATTTTATAGTCTCAAGCTTTAGCTTTGTAATGGTAAAATATTTAAAATGTGTCGGATTTCATCTTCCTTCTAAGTAAATAAGATTAAAGCTTCATTTGAGAGAGCTTCATGTTTTATATAAACTATGTTGAAAGGAACTTAACATAAAAAACATTATAAAGTTCCGGTTATTGAAATGATAACCCATTTTGAATAGAAAATTTTCTTACATTATGAATTGGTTTTTCCAATGCAAAAGACTAATATATCTCTGAAACATCACCATTTCTTTCTTAAGAATTGGACATTTTCTCATGGAAGCTTTTCATTGGCCCATCAAAAAAATTTGTGAAATTATAGATTCGCATTCACTTCTATCGAGGAGAGGGAGAGGGAAGTGAGATAACTAGAATGAGGAGCTATGGGAGGTGGCAGAGGAAATCTTGAGTGGAGTTCAATATATTATGGCTACTTTTGCTTCGATAGCCTTTGGCCACGAGTTTTGATGTAGTGGGAGGCTTCAAGTTGGTGGGAATGAAGCAAAGAAGTATAAGCTCTTGGTTT
>NW_018212367.1:0-961 GCF_001263595.1 Phalaenopsis equestris | reverse complement strand
AAAGCACTAAAGTGATATGTATGTAAATATGAAAAAGTTCAGGTGTGAGATATGTAAACATACAGATTTGTGTGAAGCATAAATTTCCCAAAAAATTAACAGCAAAATATCCAATGAAAGATTCAGAACATGTTAAATAAAATAAGATTAATTCACGACTAAATCTGCAAAAGGCGTTTCTTCCAAGAAGAAAATTGGTCTCTACAGCATAACAAAAATAAGAACGAATGTATGATTCTCTGTTTCTGGACAAATGACAGGAATAGTTATAGAAGACAAATTTTGGGGTGCAAACAGGATTAAAATAACTTGAAAATGAATCAACAAAAATTGGACTTTATGGCAGCGGACAGCAGCAAAAATCAAAATACAATGAGGGAAGATAATCCCGTGATTTGATTCTACTGCAAGAAAACAAGGTCTGGCTCATGTAGATAGTGATGACAGATAATTACAGCAATTTGAAGTTAAAGACAATTTTTTTATTTTTTATTTTTCCATTTCCTAAGAAGCTGGTCAATATAAAAAAAAAGGAGCAATTTCAATGTATACATTTCCTTCAGCTGATTTGTGCAGTACATTTTCAGTTAGTATTTTGTAATATCCGTGCAGTCATTGAAATTTTAAACCTATTAAAATGGCATCCCACAACAAACCTTCACGTGGCCCCAACCGCACATTCACTGTAGAATCACTTCAGGAATGACATTAATCAAGAAAAGAGTTCTAATCTCCAAATTATACACTGAATCTCAAGAAAAAAAGAAAGCATAAGTGCAAAGTCCTAATCATATATACCTGCCATAATATTAAGTCATATACTTTACACTGAATTATAAATCATTGACTAGTCAAATAGCGCCTTATTCTTTAGATAATGTTAATTTTAATAAGAGCATAAATATAGTTAATAGAATTCATTCAAATAATATATTCAAAGCAAAAAAAACAAAAAAAAAAA
>NW_018212366.1:0-961 GCF_001263595.1 Phalaenopsis equestris | reverse complement strand
TCTCATAAAAACATCTTGCAATATCTAAACATACTATATTTCTATGTTCTTTTGCAAAAGTTGGAGGAGGAATTGTTTGAGTTGGTATTCTCATCTTCATCCACATTCACAACAAATCTAATCATTGGTCCTCTATCAGAAGAAGGCAAATGACTTCCATTATTGGAACCATCATATTGTGAGCTAAAATAAGAATTATTCACAATCAACATGCATTTATGTTCAAATTTGGCAGCATAATCACACACAAACTTTAATATTTAAGTTAGAATTTAAAAATGGAAAAAATCGCGATGGTCAACATATCAATAGAGGGTTGCATCAAACCGTGTCAATGCTTTTTTTTGCGGTCGTCTTCCGAGCGAAAGACAATTCAAAAGTAATTTATGGGAACAGTGCAGTGGAGAAAAGCAACGAGTATACAAAGGTCCGATTTTGACACCACAGAATATTCAAAAGGGCACAAAAGATGGGGACGATTCGCGGTGACCCTACTATGTTCAAGACCTTGGTGTCGGCAGAACCATCAAAAGTGACAACTTAATTGGAGAGGTCATTACCTAAGACAATGAGAAGATTTCTAATACTTTTAAATACTACCGAAAAATCATGAAGGGTTGTAATTCGATTGTGTGATTTTTTATGAAGAAAATGAAGAAGAATAACTTCCAATACGAGAATGGGGAAAACAAAACTTCTAAGAAGTTAGAGAATGTCATGATGAGTGTAATAGTGCGGGCGCTATCAAATTTCAACCAACCTTTCATTGTAAAGGCTGAGGCTTCAAGCTAACCCATGAATTAGGCGCGGTCCTCATGCAGTGTCAACAATCCACCAATTGTTTCAATCAACTGTTGACGACGAGAGCCAGACTCAAATAAGTTAATGAGTGAAAGTCATATGGCTTGATCTAGCAACGATTTCATTTTTTCCCCACCTTGAGAACAAGGTTTTTTTTTTT
>NW_018212365.1:0-961 GCF_001263595.1 Phalaenopsis equestris | reverse complement strand
CTTTTAAATTCTTGTTCCACTTTCTTTCCTAACATTACTGATAATAATTTTCTTTACTCTTTCATAGCGCAGTCTTTCTTTGAGAGTACCATCTTGATGACTATGCTTTTGTATTCAATAAAGTCTGTTTTGGTTCGGAACCTCTTAAAAAGTAGGTTAAGATTGACCTAAATATTGAAGTAGGGTTAACCATAAAATTCTTTTTCTGATTGTCATTGGTCCTTAAGTTCAAAGCTTTGCAATTTGGTCTTCAACATTATAAAAAGATGATGTGGGCTTAAGCATCTCTCCAGTCAACACCTATCTAAGGTGATCAAGAAGAGGCTTAAAAAAGATGTACTATACAAAGTTTTTTGCATTTCAAAGCTACTGAAGCTATTAAGAACCCTTTGCGAGTGAGTTCTCCAAGTGAGAACTTCAACAAGCTGTAGCAAGAGCTCTTACTTGTCAAAGTAGTCCTCCAGATGAGTAGCCAAATTATTTAGCAGGAAGGGTTTGGTTTGTCCAAAGACTTACTAGATTCTCTAGCTGGTTCAATATTTGAGTTTTGAGTTTCGAGTTGGACTTATTGTTCTTGTTGAATTGTCAACCGTTAATCTTGAGCAAGGCTGATTGGTAACTCAAGGTATTAGGCAACTTCAGGCTTGAAAAGTTTAGCTAGTGTTGCTTCAACAACTTGTAGAACCCAATTCATGCATAATAATTAACTTAGATCAACATTCAATAGAATATCGTTGTATATAATTTCCCTATTCTCTTTTCTCTTTCGTAAAGCCAAGGACAACAAGAGAGTATATATGAAAAGCACCTAAATAATGCATCTATAATGTTTTAGAAAGCCTTGGCAAAGTTTCTACAAATTGTGACAAGGATTGATGTGACAGTTGGCATGTGATCAGTACTAAGCTCATCTTGAGATAGGGTTGACCATGAATGCCCTTTAATTTTTCTTTATCTTTAT
>NW_018212364.1:0-961 GCF_001263595.1 Phalaenopsis equestris | reverse complement strand
AAAATTGAAGTAGGAGTTAGATGTAAGAAAGGCATAAGAATTGAATGGCTGTTAAGTAAATATACCTTTAATTTAAGAGTTAGAAATATAGATACACAAGAATTGGATGGTATACATATAATTACCATAATTTTTTTCATTTTTATCACTAATTTTAAAATTAAGGGAATGTGGGCGATGTATTTAAAATACATATAATTTTAAAAGCTCCATAAAATAACAGAACTTACTAGTAAAGTTATTTGATCGGATACGTTGTAAATTTAATGAGAAGAATTATTTTGCTTGAATGAATTTATTTATAATATAATTTTTCTATATCAACAATACGTCAGCATGAATCTCTAAAAAATTCAATAAGTTAGAAGAAAAAAAGGAAGATCAAGAGCCACATCTATGGAAGACTAAAAGACTTAATTGACCAACTATAGCCCTTGGAATAAAACTCGGAGCTGACAGAACGAAGGCTGCCACAATCAAAGAACAAGACCCATCGAACCGAGAGAAGGCATTAATCCAACTCTCATTCCAACATCACAAGCCTTCTTGCAAAGAGTATCTGATATGCTTGATTAGTTATATGATTCTCATCCCAACACACTCCTTGAACACTCCCAACGAATGTTCTGCCAAGGGCTATACCACCTATCAGATTACGATGATTCTCCCTTTGCCCGACACCTCAATCTCATCGTGACGATATGAGTTTCTCATCCTGGGGGTTAGCAGTCGATAACTGAACCAAAGCAGTCTAGACGTCACTTCAACAACGAGGTGCCACTTTAATTGGTGCCAAGGCATCAACCACAAGAAACCAAACATCAGAGCAACACCAAAGAAAGAGAATTCTAGCACTCTAAGGAGAAACTCCAATGCCTGCCAATTGACATTAGGAGTTAAAGCTGTTGTTGTCCGCATGGCATCTTTTGAGGCTATAAGGATATATATAAATATATATATA
>NW_018212363.1:0-961 GCF_001263595.1 Phalaenopsis equestris | reverse complement strand
ATTTTTCAAAAATTAAAACACACTACTTTCAAAATTAAAATTGTATACTTCTTATATTAAATTAAATGGACAAAATTCTTTTTAAATAAAAAAGTTGACCGACAATATGCATACTGTGAGACAAGCACACATATATCATATAGTTTTTGAATTGAGGTACAATTATTATTGACCCTAATACTCTTAATATACTGTCATCTTCTTGCTACCACTTTATTCTTGTACTGATCAAATAATTCTCTAAATGTGCTGAAGCCATCCCGCTTAAAGTATTCACCCTTTCACGTGAAAGAAGTCACGCTATAACATTTGATAACCATTTTCAAAAGCCACTTTGTCTACCGGTTCAGTGTTCTTGACTCGATAGAAGGTTAAATTCAGCAAATTTGCAGACTTTCTTGCATGAAGCCTTCAACAAAACCCAAGCCAAACTAACAAGGAAAACTTGTGCAAAAAAATAAATTAATATAACACAAGAAGCTGGTGGAAACATTATGGGCTTATGGACTTACAAAACCTTTTACAAAGTATCCATTTTATATTGGTATAGGGAGCAGAGGTTGTGCTTGAAATACCTTTATTTGGCTTTGTTGGCTTGCAAATTCTAATTAAAAAAAAAAAATCTGCATACGCCTATAAGAGCTTGACATGCTAGATGAAGTTTGTCTTCAAGCTCAACAATTTGGAAAGTTATTTTGTGAGGATGGACCTTGCATGCAACCAAATGGTATGTCCGAGAGCATTCTAGGAGGATAGGAGGCTGGTGATTTCCTACCAATCAGTTGGCTAAAATTTTAAGCCAAAGTGGTAAAACTCATTCATAATCTAAAAGACATGAGAATATAGCCTACTAAGTTATACTAAGTTATTGACTCAGGGTCAATGACTTATGCTGCTAAGTAATGATTGTTGTATTAGGAAATACAATATGTAGCACCATAAGTTCAATTGGTGTCCAAAT
>NW_018212362.1:0-960 GCF_001263595.1 Phalaenopsis equestris | reverse complement strand
AGGTCCCATTTGAGCCCGCACTCAGCTAAAACAAAAACGACAATTTTACATACCTAGAGCACAAAACAATTACAATGTATTTACATATCACGCATCTAAACTTTCATATTTACATACATATCTCAAAATTTTGACGGATATGTATGTAAATATGAAAGTTTAAGTGTGTGAGATCTACATGCATAAGAATGGAGTGCTATGCATGTAAACGCCCCTAATAAAAGATGCAACCAATTTTAGGGTGTACAAAAAAAAGGGGGGGTAATATCGTCTTGGTCAAAGGCCCTACAATCCTGACGACCAAACGGAATGAGGTCATATGGGGGGTGACATCTTCCACACACTAGAATGGTCACGATTCCTAAGGCTACCAAAAGAGCTGATCATCCCATGCCGGTAAATCGAGTTTGAACTAACCTATGTTCAAAACTGGTTCATACACGACCTAAACAGAAGCAAAGGTTTTTACTAATTGATGTGTGCCGAAAAATTAACGGCGGTAGAATAATTATTTAACATCTTAATGTTGCACAAAAATTCAACACACTTAGATCATTTGAAAGGACAGCCGAAGGAGGCACCTCAACAAGTGGAAAACCCTCAAAAGAAAATATATGGGTCATTATAATTATATAA
Source organism: Phalaenopsis equestris (assembly GCF_001263595.1). NCBI lineage: Eukaryota > Viridiplantae > Streptophyta > Magnoliopsida > Asparagales > Orchidaceae > Phalaenopsis > Phalaenopsis equestris. The sequence continues at coordinate 324 of NW_018212362.1, read as the reverse complement.
ATAAGTATAATGACCCATATATTATCTTTTATAATTATAAATACTCATCTATTACCGTTATAGGATTTTCACTTAAAAAGTTGAGGTGTCTCCTACTACTTTTCATTTTAATGATGTGTGCTAGAAGATTTACGACACTTGAGTAATTATTATTTATCGTCTTAGCATTACATGAAAAAACAACACACACTCAGACAAATAAAGAGAAGCAAGCAAGAGGAGTCACATCGATTTTTTACGTGAAAAACCCTTAAAAGAAGAAAAAAACCACTGGATTTAATTCGGTTAAAATAATACACTTTAAATGGTGAGTACACAAGTTTA
>NW_018212361.1:0-960 GCF_001263595.1 Phalaenopsis equestris | reverse complement strand
AAAAACTATCATCATTTTAATTTTTCAGAAGTAAAATTCAACTTTCAAGCATAAATACAGAGGTATGTTCGCAAAAATGTAACTTTACTGGTTAGATATGTAAATACATATGAATAGAGTCATATTTATCTTTCTAAACATTATTTAACTTCTTCGTCAAAAGCTCTATGTTTTTCGAAAAAATTATAACATCCTCCGCACCTCCGTTGTATCGCGGTCATCGCCCGGACGCAGCTCGGTGTACAAGCGACGGACGTAATAATCTCTCATATTTAGGCACAACCAAAGCGGAAGAAATTTAGCGTGCCCACAGGTCCCATTTGGTTCCGAGCATATAACTCCTATTAAATGAAAACAAATTTATGTAGCGCGGCTGGTTTGTGTGGGTTCTCGTCCCCAAAAGATTGGGGGCCATCTACACAAATGCTACACAATTTTTATGTATTTACATATCTATGATTTCAAGATTCAAATCATACATTTTAATTAACACATCTTATTTATGAAATATTATGATTTCAAGATAATTGTGCTGACAATGCTTTGATTTTGACATAGAGCATTACATATTTACAACAACTTTAAAGAGAAAATATGTTTTTAGTAACACTAATTAGATCCATTGTCAAAACTCACGGCAATATCATAAGATAAGAAATGAAACATTTTTCATAATTAATACTTGATTAATTAATGCAATAAATGCTATAATTAACGGCTACTTGAAACGCACTTTTCTTAATTATGGTTCATGATAACTTGCCAGGATGATGAAATGAGTTTACGTTTCAATAATAATCTCGTGGTAGAAAGACTGGTGACAACTGGAAAGCCACATCTATAAAGTCTGGATATGGTTAAGCTTCACGTCTACTGTGAAGATAGGAGATTTCAGAATTAAAAGAGACCACCAAAGTGGTTGGGTGAGTCGGCTTATTAATTTCCATGCAGTAAGCCTAA
>NW_018212360.1:0-960 GCF_001263595.1 Phalaenopsis equestris | reverse complement strand
CAGACTTCGTTGTCTCCGACTTCTTCTTGCCATGGACCCATCAAGTTTGCGCCCAAAATGGCGTACAAAGAATCGTTTTTGATGGCTCCAGTTTGTTTGCGCGGTGTGCTTTTGACAGCATCCAGAGGCATAAGGTCATTGAGAACCTACAGCAAGAAGCAGAGTCCTTCGTCCTCCCCGACCTCCCGCATCACATCGAGCTACTCCGATCGCAAGTCGAAGACCCCATTAAATCAATCCCTTCTGTGCTCGAGATCTTCAATCAAGCGCAGGAGGTCGATTCAAACAGCTACGGATTGGTGGTGAACAGTTTCTATGAGCTGGAGCAGGACTATGTGGAGCATTTTAGGAAAGTGATGGGGAGGAAGGCGTGGCTCATCGGTCCTGCCACTCTCTGCAACCAAGAAGGTGCGGATATGTTTGGATGGCGAGGAGAAACCAAAGTAGGCGAAGAATGCGTCAAGTGGCTCGATGGAAGAAAGCAGGGATCTGTAGTGTACATGTGTTTTGGCAGCATAAGTGCATTCACAGCAGCACAACTGAGGGAGATGGCACTTGGGCTCGAGGCTTCGAGCCATCCGTTTGTTTGGGCGGTGCGAAACGCGGGTGAGGATTGGATTCCTGAAGGGTACATGCAGAGAATAGAAGGAAGAGGTCTTTTAATCAATGGATGGGCGCCGCAACAACTAATACTTAATCATGCGGCGGTGGGCGGATTCATCACACATTGTGGATGGAATTCGTGCTTAGCAGGGATAAATGCGGGCTTGCCGATGGGGACATGGCCGCTCTTTGCGGAGCAATTCTTCAAGGAGCGGCTTTTGGTGGATGTGCTGAAGATTGGAGTGGCGGTGGGTTCGAAGGTTTTCGGGATAACATCGGAGGATCGGCCGGTGATAAAGGCGGCGGCTTTAGAGGCTGCGGTGAGGAACGTGATGGGAGAGGGAGGGGAGGCGGAGA
>NW_018212359.1:0-960 GCF_001263595.1 Phalaenopsis equestris | reverse complement strand
AAAAACAAATGTCCTCCTGAGAAAATAACAAAATAAATAAATTATACTATGGATGAATCCACAATTGAGTATTTGAAGTCCAGCTTTCAAAATTTTGAATGATGAGGTCATGATGCATTTTTTATCTGAAAAATAAGCAAGTATAGATACACCTAATGCACAAACCTTTGATTGGTATGCGAACAGATATTGTCTAAATTCAAATTCTCTAAATGAGTCATCCTGGACAACTTGAGTTAAGGGTTTAAATCCAGGAATCAACAGAGCAGCCTGATCATCTCCGCGCTCTAAACCTCCAAAATCTCTCTGTTTGGAAGTATGTACTGCATGTTTGAAAAATAATAGAAGTTCGTGACTTCGTAACAAATAATTAGGTTTACATCTAGTAAAAAGAATGAAGCAGAAGATTATACATGAGCAAAAGAGCAGCACAATCCTGTCACAGTTTTCCTCTTCATAGTTCCAGGATAATTAAAAGAGGTCTATGGCAGTTAAATTTATTTTTACTTTATTTCTAACATGAGAGACTTTCAAATTATGCAGAAAGATTAGAAAATGAAACACCTTCATACAAAATGAAATCAAAGTCAAACTCTGGTTCTTCCAATCTTTTTCTTTTTGCTTACCAAAACATGGTAAAAGGTTGTAAAAACTAAGAAAGGCGGGGAGAACCTGAATAACCACCAAATGAATAATATTACACCACTTGCCTATGCTCACAGAAGTAAATTCTATTAAATTAATCTCAAAAATAGTATGTAGAAAAAGAGAGCAGGGTTTCATAGTGTTGAAGTCATGAAGCGGCTTATAATGACTAACTGAACAAATTTTAATAAATCTCCCCCAAGACTTCTTGAAAAAAGCAAGCTATACAAACATTAAAAAGAACTTGAAAATGCCTATTAGGTCAAAGTAAAATGCAGATTTACAGCAAATGCATTTGTCTTGGAATTGAATTTG
>NW_018212358.1:0-960 GCF_001263595.1 Phalaenopsis equestris | reverse complement strand
GAGAATTCTTACATTTATTGGCCTTTATTTACAAATATAGCACTCAAATCTTATGTATTTATCTATCACACACCTAAACTTCAATTTTTACTCGCCTACCACCCAACTTAGCTATCTCCCATAGTGGGAGCAGTCAAATACACTTTTTCATGTATAATTAAGGTGCTTTATCCGTAAAAATTGAAGTTTAGGTGCAAGATTGGTGAATGCATAAGGTTTGGGTTCTGCATATGTAAATATTCCTAATATCTTCTATAATTATATAACTACCCCTATTATCAAAAGTTTATTTAGGGATTTACCAATTTAACAATAAATGAGTTTTATTAAGATTATTATATACAATAAAATTTAGGATGATAGAATGAGAAATTAATGTTTTATTTCTTTATGGAAGTATAAAACAAGCATATATAAAAAAAAATGCAAGAGATAATAGGGTTTTGAATTGAAGAAGACATTGATGTATCATAGTTGCACACATTATATAGAAAAAAGTTTGGAGACTTCAAGAGATTATTTATGAGATGAACCCAGAGACAAAAAATTCTAGTATAGTATTGATGTGAATGTCTTACATTGGCATTATTGTCGATCATGCATATCAACACTGTCGATAATGACAAATAATGAGTTTGGTGGTTATCTATATCAGAATCGACAATGGGCATCAATCTTATAATCAATAACTTGCATCATCGATGGCATGCATTGATCTTATAGGTAATGGTGTATGTGAACAACACGTATCAATATTATGTGTGATGACAAACAATAAAGTCGACGGGTGTTGATGATTGAGAAGCTTTTGACGGCCATCAAAGCCTTAAAGATCATATATAGGCAATCATATTAGAGCAATGGTGGTTGAAAGATCATAATTAAGTGATAGATGTCTGGCGCTCATATTTTGATGTCAATGGTAGAGATTGAGCAATTGATGTTAGGCGATTGTGGTGA
>NW_018212357.1:0-960 GCF_001263595.1 Phalaenopsis equestris | reverse complement strand
ACAAGTTAATTTTATTGCAATAAAAGAATATAGATAAAAACAAACATGATCGTGATAATTTTTTTAAGCACTAAAGAGCGTCAAAATTTTAAGATTTATGTGTTGGAAAAATGTGTCTTTTTTTATAATGTTACCATGAATAATGTTTATAAATTCAAATGATAGAATTTGATGAGTAGATGGCCTTCTGGGATGTGCATATTGATTTTAATGAAATCCTTAGCTTTCTCACTTGGCAAAGCCTCAAGTCCAATTGAAGGATATATGTAATCAATATTGTTGTTTTGCATGTTATATTTAGTTTTTTGTGTGTAACTTGAATTTCAAGTAGTTATAAAAACTTAAAATTTAAAGTAGTAAATTATACATATATATATATATATAAATGATTAAATAGGACTTGCACATAACAAATTTATTAATAAATGAATAATATAACAAACTAAAAATGACTAAATTCATCATAAGTACTAGTAGTGCTTAATGAATTAGTATTCTTGAGACAAACATATGTATAGTTTATTGAAATATGTTTTAGTTAGCTGATATGTTATAAATTTGACATTATTATCATTCTAACAAAATAAAAATGATTAATATCAAATGAATAATGGCACATGAGGTTGAAATTTGATGTTATAATTTGATTTATGTAAGTATTTAAGAATAGTAACATGTTATTCAAAAATTTTCAAAGGATAATTAGCCAATCAAATTATTTTTTATTTACTTAAAAAAGGTGAAGATAAAAAATTGAGGCTAATTATTATAACAAAAATAGGTAGGCCATATTAATAATGGAAGTGGCTATCAAAATTAGACTAATTACGTTATATTCAATAGAGAAAATATTATTGCAAATATTTAACTGATGTTTGATAAATTTTTATGGTAATGGACTAATTAAAATTTTTGAAAATTGTAATCACAACTAGGGCTGTAAATGAGTCGAGCTTGAGC
>NW_018212356.1:0-960 GCF_001263595.1 Phalaenopsis equestris | reverse complement strand
TTGAGAGGTAATAGATGGTTTGCATCCACCTTTTTTCTATTGATTTTTTTTTATATATAATTGTTGTAAGGAAGATCTTATTATTTAGCTTGCCCATTCTTTCTACATTGTAAATATTAGGCTCTAAGATGAGATTTGATGAACTTTGTTAGAAATTCTCTTAAAATATTCCATAAATAGTTTTCTTTCATTTGCGTGAATGCTAGAAAGTTGGGAAGATTCCTTGATGATTTTTCTAATAATAATAAAATGGTCATTAAAAAGCCTATCCAACTTAATAAACTATTGTGAGTTTTATGAAAAGCTTAGAAAGCTTGACCTTTGAAGAAGGCAAAAAGGATCAAGTGGAAAATCACATTAAAGATACATTATATGTGTGATAGACCTATAGTATTTAATATGCTCTAGGGGGTAAATTGAGTCATTTATCTAACTTAAATTCGAGTAGCTTTGGTTGTTAAGGGATGATATTGGTGAGAATTAATGTCAATCATGAATCTCTAGAGGGAAGTCTAAGGAGGGTGGTGAGTGATCATTGCGTTTAAGGCCAAGAAGTAGTTTCGGCTTTCAAAATAACTTGTTTTTAATAGAATAAGGTTGCTTGAATGAATCAAACCATCAGAAGGTGGAGGAAATGATACTATGTTATATAAGTACAAAAGATAGGTTTTAGAGTTTCCTTATCATGTAAAAAGTTGATATCCTTTCAAAACTTCCGAATTAAGAATTACCATAATGGAGCAGTTTTGGGATAAGTAGTCTCTTTAAAGTTATACAAAAAAGTAACGAAAACATGAGTTTCAACTTGGTATGCAACAAATTGTGTTTACATGATATGATGTGTTATGATTAACGGTCTATTTGGGGCAGCTGCAGTTTATTAAAAAATAGATTTGAAGCTGCTGAAAAATGATCTTATGTTCAAAAATTGTGGTGGTTATTACTAATCTTTTTTTTTTT
>NW_018212355.1:0-960 GCF_001263595.1 Phalaenopsis equestris | reverse complement strand
GTTTCAAGCCAAGGAAAAAAGAAAACCTAAGAAAAGCACTCAAAATCTAACATAATCTTTGTCTTCAGTCGTCCTAAAACTCCCCGTCCTAGTTAGAAAGGCTAAGATTAATTTTTTTATCATAATCCTTGAATTTTGCAAACTAATTTCTTTTTAGTTTGATTCCCTCTTCATCTTCGTGGTCATGTTGGGCTTCTAGATTGGCCAGCATGGGAACGCTCGATCACAACATGGTCATGCAACAGGTTTGTAGGTCTAATGCGGTCATCCTAGATTATGGCTTGGTCATGTCACTGCTCTCGATCAAATAGCATGGCCACACTGCTTCCAGGCATGGTCACACTACTTTAGGCCTCATTTTAGTTGGTTTTTCTCATTCCAAAATGTTGGTGTTCCACACCTACAACCTGCACAACATAAAAAAAAACCTTTCTCAAGTGTAAATCTATGATAGAATATTAAAAATAACAAGAAAAATATAGGATAAAATATAGGTTAAATCATGTAAATAACCCCAAACTTACCATATTACTTGCCTGAAGTAATTTCAGAACACATTTGGAATCTTATGAGAATGATAAGTACTTCTATAGGGTTATAATTTTTCAATTTTTTTATAAAAGTGGATTAAAAGTGTTTAAATGTCATTTTGGGGTCAATCATCTTTAATGATTCATAATTGATCTTTATCTTGATTCCCTTTATTTTATCCTTGAGAAACCCTTCGTAATCTTTAATTGGTGTTAATTTCAAATGTCTGCCATTAACTTGAGATGTTCTTAAAACCTTTTTAGTGGAACTATGCAACATAAAATTACATAACATTTATCTTTTATAGATAACTTTAACTTGTTTCTTAAAGAATCATGAAAAATTCTATCACCTAAGTTCCACTAAACACCTGGTTCCTTTTTTCCTCAATTTTGTAATTCTAAGCTCAAGCTTCTTGTCAGGGTCTTT
>NW_018212354.1:0-960 GCF_001263595.1 Phalaenopsis equestris | reverse complement strand
TATAAAGGTTGAAAAAATAATTTTCCATCACAAAAATTTTTAGAAAGTAGCAAAAAAACAATTTCTCAAACATAATTATGATGATAATCTGAAATATAAAACAGAAATAAAAATCATCTCAAAAAGATTCATAATAGAACATCACTAATATTATTTTTATGAAAGTAATACTTCTAAATATATGAAAATTCTAAGTCTTAACAAAGAATATAAACAAACACTGTGAAAGATAAGAAGCAAATAAACAAACACTGTTGAAAATAGTACTAAGAAAATCTATCACAATTAGTGAAGGGAAGTCTTAAGTATCAGCCTTACCTTTGGAGAAAGCATCCAATTAAAGTAGTTGAAAGTAAGTTATTGTTGGGATCTATGATAGTGGCTGTGTAACAAGGTCAGTGGGGGCTGTTGGGGCTAACTTTTAATAACCCTTCATATAACAAAAAATACAAAAAGAAAGATGCGTGCTTATCTAGTGTTCAAAGTTTTAACCACCTTATTTACGTTCAAAATCTCATCACAACTTCGAACTCTAGTTAAATGATAGCCTAACCTCTATCTTGTGTCTATCCAAGTGATATTTATGCTGCTAGTATCCACTTGGCTTCACTAAGCTCAACCATTGGGTTCATTGTTTATCGCCATTTTCTTTAGGTGAAGCCTAGTTGTCCACAACCATCTAGCTATTAGATGACCCCAACTAATGTTTGGCCATTAATGTACTCTTGGTATGGAGCTTTCTCCATTCTAGGAATCTCTAAGTGTATACATATGTCAGTGTCAACATTTCTTTTTTTTAATGAATTGGGTCATGTTTAATATGTTCTTTAAGAGATTGTTGATCTTTTATGATGCCATGTAGATATGTCTTGAGTTCTCCTTCCTGATCTCATTATTGTTTGCTATCGAATAGCCTTGTTGTATTCTAGAATGCTAGATATCATCGGTGGCTTCTTTATC
>NW_018212353.1:0-960 GCF_001263595.1 Phalaenopsis equestris | reverse complement strand
CTCTTCGGCCTTGATCGGTGCTTGTGATAAGCTCTTGCTGCTTTACATTAGGTTCAACCATTTTGGTCCTATTTTGATAGAATTCCAGCCTTCTTAATGACCAAAATGACGGTTACAATCATCGTTGACAGATGCAAAGTTTATATAATATTTTTTAAATTCATACTGAACTGAACACTGCATCCTATAAATCAATACTATTGTTATAAAACAGCACCAATTAAACTTGACCTTATTTTTTTAGGAAGGTTTACGTATAACACTTAATTTCTATGTATTTATACATCTAACATCTAAATTTTAGTTTTTACATGCATGTCCCTCCTTACTTGTGTATGAAATAATACATTTCACTTTTTAAAAGTCAAAATGATGATATGTTTGATGCAATATCAAAGATTTAGGTGGAATAAGTATAAAAAGTAAAGTTTAGATTTTAGATATATAAATATCTAGGAAGTTTTTGGTATGAATGTAAATGCCATTTTTTTTAATTTTATTTATTATTTATTGCACATTTTCATGTGTTTGTCATTTAATGATACAATTTTTGTTGTTGTTATTGTTTCAGGTACCATACATCAACAGGTACTATGGAAAGGCTCATGCCGTTCTCTGACACTGGAAATGAATCCTTCCTTGTCTTCCATGGATGGTTTGAGTAAGCAGAATTTTGGTCATCTCAAGTTCTCCACTGTTGGAATTGAGGCACTCTCATGCGGCTTCATATTTTTGTTTATTTATTTCTTCTTGTTTGGTTGACAGTGGAATTGCTTCAAATTCTTCTAGATATTAGATCTCATTTTTCTCTTTGCTGTAGTTGGTTCAAATACTGCTTAATAAAATTTCCATTTAATTATGCAGACAATAATGTTTAGACAATTCAAAATATGAGTTTGGTTAAATTTGTCATTTTGCTCGTTTTTATGAAATTTGAATTGAATTGGTTAGGGGTGTAAA
>NW_018212352.1:0-959 GCF_001263595.1 Phalaenopsis equestris | reverse complement strand
CTCGATTTTCCTCGAATTAATTAAATAATAAATAAAATTTATAAATTTAATATTTATATATTAAATTTATACAGTGTATTTAAAATAAAATTTTATTAAAACTTGAATAATTTTAGCTAAGATTGTAAATAAAAAATAAATTTTTATATTAGATACATAAATACATAAGAAATAGGTGGTATGTATAAAAATGTCAAGAAAAAAAATTCTCTCACCCACTCCCTCCCCTAATGCGCATGTCCATCAAAAACTAAAAAAAAGAAAATCTATTTCACATGTAATGATGTAACAACATAAGAATTGTGTACCGGAATGTAAATGCCAAACGACCCTAAAGCCTTCCCACATGGAAACGAACTCCCCCACACTTGGTTTTTCAGTGATCCCTGGTCGGCTCCCTCCGTCTCACTAGATTTAATCCCACATCTTAAAATCTGAAAAAATATTTCATTCATCCTCTTCAAATAACAAATCTCCTTCTATGACAATTGTGTGCGACTCTAACAAGCGACACTAGGGTCGAGGGCTCATAAATTGCAGTAATTTTAAAATAAATATTAAATTTATAATTTAATAATGATGTATGATTTATTTAATTTTTAAAAATTATTATTTTGAGCTTAATCGACCCGAACACAAACAAGCAATTCACGAGCTATTTTGAACACGAGCTGAATACAAATAAAAAAAAAATTCAAACGAGTCGAACACGAACAAGCCCTAAACTCGCTCAAGTTCGGCTTGTTTGCACCTCTACTTGCAAGCTACTTCTGGAAGACGATATGGAGTTATTCATATTGTGACGACCCGACACAAGGCTTGGAATTAACAATACGAAAACAGACGGTCTGAGCGCCTTAAAAAATCTCTAATTTTCTATTTCTATCACTTACAATTAAATATGCAAATATTCATGAAATAGTCACTAAAGAAAGTAAATTTAATTAATAATTAAAAAT
>NW_018212351.1:0-959 GCF_001263595.1 Phalaenopsis equestris | reverse complement strand
TAGCATTGCTTTAAATAGAAGAACAAATGACATTCTAGTCCCGTGATCTTGGACCGTTAGATTGCCTTGAGATTCGTGCAGATCATTTTTGAGTATGCATATCAAGTTTCCTGATTTTCTTGCTCCTTGATAGTGACATCTGCAATAAAAACAAGAAAATTTATAAATCAAGCAAATCTTGAACTCATAATTTGTTAATGATACTCCCTACTAGGCACTTTTCGCGCTCAGTTATGGTATCTTATTATTATTTGCTAGATTTATCTTTATGGAGTTTTTTCTGTAGAGGGTGTCGTCGGATTCTGGTGGCCGGTCGGAGGAAAAGGTCGGCCGTCAGAGGAGAAGATCGGTCGTTGAAGTTCTTTGTTTGTTTGTCTGTCCTGGGGAAGAGTTCTAGAATTGCTCGCCTCGGAGTCGAGTCCTAGGGTCGTTTGCCCCGGAGTTATGTCATGGAGTTGTTTGCCCCGGAGTGGTGTCTTGGAGCTGTTTGCCCCGGGTTGGAGTCTTAAATTAGTTCGCTCTAGAGATGTCCTAGAGTTGTTTGCCCAGTGGTGGAGTCTTAGTGTTCAGCCCTCCTTGTTGAGTTTGTCACTGACAGGTGTTAGATTTTTTGTATCTCTCCCGGAGTTCTTTGCTGTTGAGTGTTATATTTTTTGCACCTTTCACGACGTTTGTTGTTGCTGGGTGTTAGATTTTTTTTGCAACTCTCACGGAGCTACTCATGCAACTTGTCGCTGCCGGGTGTTAGATTTTTTTTGCATCCCTCACGAACGTTGTTGCTGTCAGGAGGGGAGGTGTGGTGGTGGTTGGGGAGAATGGGGTGTATCCGGGGCCCTCGGACCATTCTATTCTATGAAACAGTTCATTACAAGTGAGGGAAGTCAAAGGTTTTTCATACATCATATGACCCTCCTATTTATAGAAGATAAGAGGGGTAAATAAAATAAAAAAATAAAAAA
>NW_018212350.1:0-959 GCF_001263595.1 Phalaenopsis equestris | reverse complement strand
CAAATACGGATCTTTTTATTGAGAAGATCATTGGAGCAGTTTCCTCTTTAAGAGGATAGGGTCCAATTTCTAAAGAAGAGTTCTCTACTTAGATATTTGCCACATCTGAGCAGGTTATGCTAGAACTCCTCTACTTTGCCTACCCCCATGATCCTTATAGAAGCAGACAAAGATATGTCTCTCAGTCCACTACGAGATCTGGATGTTTTTCATCGATCGTGCATGTCATGAGACCTGATGAGATGTTACATTGGACCCTTAATATGGTTCTTAGTACCATTGCACCAGATGTTGTGCCTGGTATCATTGATGATCCTGATGGAGCGGTTTAGTATCCTCTGATATATATACTCCTGCATGATAGGTTGTTGTCTAGGGGTAGATTATTCACCAAGCCAAGATGTGTAAGGCTATGTGGCTCAATAGTCCCTAAGGAGGAAAGTTTGGCTTAGGCTACATTAAAATGCATAATTAAAGCCAAACATACCAAACACTGCATGTAGAATGACTTTTGTATTTGACAAAGAGGGGTTTACTTGCCTTTACTTCAAAGAGTGTTTTACTCTTCCTTATTTGCTTATTAATTGAGACTATAAAAGATGTCTTATACTACTATTAGGGTGAATATTCCTAAATTTTCTTAGTGATAATGTGTTGTATGGATTGGACCATTTGCTTAGTCTTGGTCGATCCATGTTTAGATGAGATACACATTTCTCAGGCTATTTTAGAGTGCCACATTTGACTCGAGCTGGTTTACTTTTGGCTAAACTCATGATGAGAGGTGATTTAGTCTAGTATAAGATTTTGTCAGGCTACCTTGGACATTCAATCACCTAACTAGGATATAGTGCCTCACCTATCTAGAACTTAACTGACTTTCTTGTTTTTTTCTTGGTGATAGAGCATCATCATGAGATGGGTCCACCTCATATATCCAAGCTCATATATATTTTTTT
>NW_018212349.1:0-959 GCF_001263595.1 Phalaenopsis equestris | reverse complement strand
GACATACAAAGTGTAGAGCTTCTTGGCACTGCATAAAGTTCTATTGTATTGATACACTCTATGACATAAAATAAAGTGTTCTAGCACCACAAGCATAATGTTGCAAAGCTATTCCCCGTCTAGTTGAGTCAATCATCAACTCATAGACAATGAAGGTACCATATAAATAGAGTTGTGGGGCTACAATAGTGGTGAGCTCAACTTTTTCTTATATGGTGGTCAGTTCAATCCCCTGACAAATATATTACATTTAAATGATGTCAATATCTACTCGATCCACTTGAAAAGAAATCAATAAGATAGAAAATTCACGAGCTTATGATTTTCTTAAATTAGAAAATTTATAACAAATATGATATGAATAAATGCCAACATATAAAGATAGTGATGAGGGGAGGGGCATAGGGGTTAAACTTGAAAATGATGAATTTTGCCAATGGAAAATAAGAAGACCACAAAAAAGAGTGCTAAATGTTATCATAACAATGGAAAAACACTAAGAGAAGATGAATATAGTTGGTTATGATATGTGATTGGCAAGGTCCCATCAAGAATGTAAGGGTGTTGCCAGCTAAGATGTCAAAAGAGGCAAAATGGAAGTAGATTGAACGAAGGAGGCATGGCATATAATAGGCAAAGTAGCATGGAGATGAGGCTATGAGACATTTATGATGATACATAGGCAGATAAGATGAGATCCAACCTTATCACAATATATGGTGAGAATCAAAGAAGTGAGTTAATATGACGAAAATGGAGTGAGAATTATTACTTAGAGCCAACATTGATGAAGAAAGATCTTCACTTTATATTAATGTAATTGTGAGCTTCATATTTTTCATTTTAATGCAACACTAAATATTTTATTTTTAAAATATGGATAGAGACTCTAGTGACATTAAAAATAAAAAAATAAAATAGAACAGTTAGAGATTTTAATTTAGAGGGGATAACTCACT
>NW_018212348.1:0-959 GCF_001263595.1 Phalaenopsis equestris | reverse complement strand
AACCACACTATGATAAAAGGGAAACACACCATGAAATGCTTTTTAATATTACCAGTGGCCCAAAATCCACAGTTGTCACTAGCATTCCTCCACCTTTCGGAGTTGCACCTGTGAAAATAATCACCAAAAAAACTCTAAATCTGCATGAAAAAAGAACAATGAAAATAGATGTAATCAGCGGATTCCTCATCCTTTTTACAAAGGTAATATTGTAATTTAATTGTATCATCGTAGGTCAAGGACCTATGAAAATGTCTCCAAACAAAGAAGGCCAAAGAAGTAGACAAAGTTGTTCCCCATATTTTAGTTTCCAATTCACATTATAAAAATGATACAGCTCAGCATAAAGGGATTTAGAAACATTTATATTTTTTGGGAGCGTAAGGAAAAAAGAGTCCTCTTTATCCATGTTTTGTGGGATTTTAAATATAACATTAGCATTAAAACCCACTACTTCCTTAAGGAGTTGAACATTCAAAGTAACTTCCTTCAAAAAATCAGAAACCAAAGACTGTTCATAAGATTCCCAACCAGCCAAACCATTAGATTTTGAAGTTTTTTAAGGACATTCTCTGAACACCTTTGGAAGATTTTGGACATTTTATAGGAATTTGTTAAGGAAAACTGTCCACGAGATCTAAATACTTGCCAAGATATGATTCGAGGCCCTTCAACTTAAGACACATTAATAAAAATACTCTGCTACTATTTAACCTACAGTAAAACCCAATGCTCAATAGTATGAGTCTTGTATATGGCATTCAAACCATTGTGGGAAACTGTAGATATTTGAAATATGGTGGTATATGGATCATCGAGCAAGGCTATAGGTCGGACAGTCTGAGGTTAAAGGAAATGATGTGAAATGCTTTTGATGCTAAAAGTGGGATAATATAATAGTATCTTCTGGCCTGAGGACCTTCGGGTAGGGTGCAGGATCGATGTTACTGTTCACCAAC
>NW_018212347.1:0-959 GCF_001263595.1 Phalaenopsis equestris | reverse complement strand
ATAGGCAAGAAATGACAAACTTAGTCAATCTATCAACATTTACCCAAATAGCGTCATGAGCTTGACTTGATCTAGGCAATCCAATCAAACAATCCATATCAATCTCCTCCCATTTTCATTCTGGAATCAGTAAAGGTTGTAACTGACACTGATGTTCCGTCTTCACTAGTTGACATGACGGTATACATTTTATTAATTTTTTAGTGAATAGTATAGCCGGATAAACACGTCTCACGATTTTCATTCTTGAAATTATCAACCTTTGAACAAACCCTAGCTTTATATTTTCGTAAATCATCTAACTCTAATACATAATTCTCCAATTTGTCTGCCTTGACTTGTTCCTAGATTTTCTAAAAACTATTTTTCTATGGCTAATGAATCCTCGATTATGTTTTTCATAGATTGCACGATCAACATGGAGTTAACTTTATGACTTGAAGCGGTCTCTTCGAGCTTAGTTTGACAAGTTTAAGAAGGCTATGATGGGCATTGGAAATCAACAGATCAATGTCGACCATAGGGTGTGCATTTAACAACATGGAGGTCACAACGGTATGTTTGTTGTGTATGTTGATAAGTTGATTGTCATTGGTGAAGATGAGGTAGGAATTGCTCCGCTAAGGACTTTGGACTCCTCAAATACCTTCTTGGGATTGATGTGTCCCGTGGACCGGACAGGATAATATTGTCTCAGAGGAAGTATGTAATAGATGACCTCATGGAACAAACATGCTGCAATCTCTTCAATTGATCATAAGACCAAACTGAGTTTAGAGGTAGGAGAGCTAGGTGATCTTGGGATGTACCAGAGATTGGTAGGCCTCCTGTTCTTTTTGAGTCACACTTATCCCAACATCTCATTTGTAGTGAGCCACTACATGCATAATCCAAGTAAGGGCCATACAGACCTAATGCATTAGGTTTTGAGGTACCTGAAGAGTGCATCAGGGAAGGGG
>NW_018212346.1:0-959 GCF_001263595.1 Phalaenopsis equestris | reverse complement strand
ATATATATATATACATGTATACATACATACATACATATAGCCTAGGGTAAAGAGGAGTGGCCTCCAACAAATGGGCGGCAACCACTAGCAATCAGATCAACCACTCGACCCATGGTTTATTTGGACTGGAAGATACAAGTCTGCCCAAGCAATCTTGCGATAGTTCTATCGCGCATTGAGAGCATCCTACTCCTAAGTCAATCTTTCGGGGTCAGAGGAGCTTCGACTTCATTTACCAAAGCTTCTGTCAGCACGTTGAAGGTGGCAGAGTTGTTGTCACCCCTCAGGGTTGAAGGGTCCTCACTTGCTATGATATGAGCATCCAGATCCCACAGCTTGTTGCACTGATACCCAAAACACCTAATGAACGTTCCTCACTTGCGAGTAAAGACCCATATCAGTCCAATTTTTAAGGAATACACTACCGAAACTAAACTGGGTCTACGTGTCATGTATATACTATTGAATCCTCCCAAAGTAACCCAGATTGACTCAACCCAATTTGAAGTGATGGTGATCAGAATATTCCCGAATGGTGACAACTCTTGTGCTAAGTTGTCAATGACAATGTCCTGAAACTCTCTCTATACAGGTTGCCTTGTGCTGTAACCACCTCTCTGTCACGCGGTCCTTTGTCATCACCAAGATTGGTTCTGCTGATGCTTCTATGCTGGTAAAAGCACATGTAATCTCGAACTCCGTAGTAGGTAAGACTATGTGATTGCTACCTTTGGAGTAGGTGTTCCTAAACCTATAATCCTGAGTCCGGTGATCAAACTGTCATGGTCTCTTGATACGTCTCAGAACCAAAATCAGCGAACAAATCACAACGAAACGGCAACGAATAGGTGAAAGAAACACAAATAAGGATTGTTCTTACGAAAATCAAAGGAAAAGAAGCATGATACAACGATTATCTACTTTTGAGAGGTATATCTTCTCTCCCACACCCTAGACGT
>NW_018212345.1:0-959 GCF_001263595.1 Phalaenopsis equestris | reverse complement strand
GAACTGGAGCTCCAAACCTCGGCTTCTTCCAGCCGGGAGAGGAAAGGACGAGCTAACAATAGAAGGGCAGATGCCATGTCGGATGCATCGCCTCCCACGGAAAGACATGGGAAAGGAGAAAGAATTTCTGGACCTTAGCCGGGAAATTGATGCCGGGCCTCCTGCGCAAGAAGCGGAAGCGTGGAGAGCCATGAAGCAGTCCTGGCTCTCCAGTTCGTTAGATTCTTAGATCCATCTTCTTTCGCAACAAGGACACTGAGGATCAGTGGAGATCAGCTGGAATATAGTGGGAGGCAAAAGAGGAGTGGAGCTCAAAAAAAATCCAGATAATGTCAAGCGAGCACCCCCGCTACAAGGAAGAGTAGTGAGGAAGGAAAACCGAAAGAACGATGCAGGAATTTTTGTTGACAGCGACAGAGAACTGAGGAGACGACACTGAGGGCAACGAGAAGGGAAAATCATAATTGTATTCTTTCCCATTATAACCAGTCTAACTTAATTATAAAATAATAAATAATTCAATTTTATATCTTTCAAAACGAATTTAATTCGATAAAAATATCTATTATTGTATATAGAAAAAATATCTGCACGGATCTCAATGAAATCAAACAGTTCGAAAGGGCCTCCATATTTTCATATCGAAATTTCATATGAAAGATTATCAAGTAACTGGCTAATTTAGCGCACTTGCCCAAGCGATCGATAATCTCATTGAACCTAAACGGCAGGTTAAATAGGACGTCTGATAGAATTGATCAGAAATTTATGCGAACGACGGCTAGAAGTAAAAAATAACTTGTCTTGTTACTTATTATATCGGATGGTCGCAACTATTCATGAAAGTGTTTTGTATTGGAGATGTAGTTATATTAACTACCCAAGATTAAAAAAGGATAAAAAATACCCTCTAACCAAGGAAATAAATCTTTCAAAAATGTGTCAATGTTACATCAAAT
>NW_018212344.1:0-959 GCF_001263595.1 Phalaenopsis equestris | reverse complement strand
TGTTCAAACTCCGACTTCAAAAGTTGAGAGACTACATCATCGGGTGACCACCACAACTTAGAGGCAGGGTTCAACCCTAGGATCTTACAACTAGAGTACACCCAGGAAAACATCTAAGTTGATTCTGCATGAGAAGGCACTAGTTCAAAGTGGAGAATAGAGGGCACCAATCCACATTTCCAGATCCATCCTAGTTAGGAAATGTTTCAAGTGCCACAGATTTGAGCATATTGAACCAAATTGCATAACCAAATATATGATATATTTCACTAAGCAAGGAGCTGTTAAAAAAATGGGTAATAACACTGTAGGCATTGAAGAAAATGAGGACACAAAGGAGACTTCCATCTGATGAGTAAAAGATGCACATAGTTTCAACTATAAGCCTATGAGAGAGACTCCAACCGAATTAACAATGATTGTCCAAGACAGTCTTGAGGTCGAGGAACTGACATAAGAGGTATGAAAAAACCAGATAAGAGAAATTCAGACTTTTCGGATCTATAGATTCCTTCCTGAGTTGCTTTGCCCTGCTGAAGAAAGTTCATCATGTCAGGGATGCGCTTTTTTGTGCTACGTTTGGAAGATTATTTGAAGTTAATTGAATATTAGATTCAGTTCAAAAGTGCACCCACCATTAGATGTCCAGAAATGAGGGATGAACCACAACTTTGAAAAGGATGAGGCTTTTTTGTGCTACGTTTGGAAGATTATATGGAGTTATTTTAATATTAGATTTAGTTCAACAGTGCACCAACCATTAGATGTCCAGAAACGAAGGATAAACCACAACTTTGAAAATTATTTTTGGAGCTTTGTGGTGAAGAATTTTTTCAGTGAGTTTCAGATTATTTCAAAGAAGACGAAAAATAGACCTCTCCTGAGTGATTATACTTCTGTGTGGTGCAGTCTATCATAGATTTTATCTTAAAGCTGATTTCTTTACATAATGGTTTATC
>NW_018212343.1:0-959 GCF_001263595.1 Phalaenopsis equestris | reverse complement strand
CAAGCATACACTGCCCAGTCCCTAAAACACTTAAGACAAAAAGTGTTCCTCAGACCTTAGACAATAAAACCCCCACAAAATTAGCCTTTGAGATCATACACTGAGCTCCAATATTGAGGTCCAATTCCAAGAAAATTTTTGGGTTTAACATAACCTTATTAAAAAATCCAAATCAACTCTTCCAAAAGCTTTTTTAGGCTCTACGAAGTGGTCTCCAATCAAAATTGGCCTCCTCGTATACTCTAACCTTTTCTAGCTGAAGTCGTGACCCCATTTCATCAAGCATACACCAGAGCTCAATTTCAATTCAAATTAAATCAAGGGGAAGCTTTATAAGCTCAAGGTAAAGCTTTGGAACATTTCCAATCAAAATTTCCTCTTCTAAGGGCAAGGTATGGGCTTAAACCCTAATTTTGGCTTGATTTTCAGACATTGTGAAAAGAACCATTTCAAAATTTCTATATCACTGTATAGATGTGTTCAATTTCCTTAGATGAAGCGTTTAGAATATTTCACATAAAGTTTGATCAAGAATCAAGTGAGATTTTAAGCCCTAATCACGAACGGTTCTTGGTTCATCTCCCTTTTGGAACAATGAACTGATGTCGTCCATTTTGATGTATTGGAAATGGACGGCTCAACAAGCAAGACCGCGGAACTATCCATATGAAACAGATATAACCGCAAGCCAAGTGGCCACCCGTGTGTAAAGCGCATCCACTGAAATCGCGCCGCATTTGATTTTCACAAATTCGAGAATGTGCTCGCGATTACATGAATTAATTGAAAAATCAAGATTTAATTAAAGCAAAAAATACATAAAACCTTTGAAAAATCATATCTTGATAAATAAAATTCACAAAAATATGACAAAAATACCCATGTATTCAAAAAAATGATGAGAAAATTATGGGAGTGAAATTAAGAATTAATGAATTATATTTAATTTTTAATTAATT
>NW_018212342.1:0-959 GCF_001263595.1 Phalaenopsis equestris | reverse complement strand
GTAGAGACAAGTGTCAGAGAAGCCGGTCATTCTTTTATTTCTTCTAATAATTAAAAGAATTAAATTTTATGTAACAAAAGGTAATAGATCTTCTTATGATTTTATTTGTTGTGTAATAAACTAATGATATATCTATGGGATCTTAATTTTTAAAAAAATTATATTATTAACTCCTATCTTTTATTTATTTAATATATAAATATTTTAAATTTTTTTATTATAACAATGTGTACGTCAAGGGTCTGTGTCATATATTTTTAATAATTGATGTATTTGTGTCATGTCATGTTAGTGTTCGTGTTTGTGCAACATAGGTCGGCGAAGGCCGACATACAAAATTAAGGCCGACAGTCAATGCAGGATGGTAGTGGTTGGTGGTGGTAGTCGGTGGCAATGGCTGGTGGGGGAGGTTATCGATGGTGGGGGAGCACTTTATATTGCATTGGGAATTTAGAAATCAACCAAGTTCTAAATATAGAGAAATTGATCTATATGTATTCAACATTCCGTGATATTATAAACTGCAATCAGAATTTTAGGGAGTCAAATATCAAAATTCTTGAAATCCATGTATTGTGAGATACAATGCACTTTTTTTTTTCTATAGACCAATGCCACAAAACTACGCATAAAACTATGTTTGGGGCATAGTATGGTGTCGCTCAGGCACAAAATTATGTTTTATCTATTTTTTCAAAAAAAAAAAGTAATAGTAAGTTTGTTTTGCAACCTAACATATTTTAGTGCATTGACTGTCAGAAAGCTAAGATATGACTTTATGAGAGAAAAATAAAGTTGTAATAGTCATCGTCATTTTTTAGACAATATTTTTTTCTGCAATAGCTTCACAGTATGCTTCTTCAAATAACTGCAACTATCCCAAATAGATCCTAAGTTTGCTTATATCTTCTGAATTATTTTTGAGAGATCTATAAAATATTTTTGCATAATTTTTTTTT
>NW_018212341.1:0-959 GCF_001263595.1 Phalaenopsis equestris | reverse complement strand
TTTTTTTTTCTTCCTTTTTAAACTTTAGAATAATGTGACAAAAAATTATTATAATATAGTGAGAAGCTCAAGAACACTTATAGAGATAAGAATAAAAATAGTAGAAAGAAGCCAGACAAAGTAAAAGTGTAATAATGAATAACCTCTTTAAAGAGGGACTATTCTAGGTCACATGATCGAATAATATGGAATGGCCACAAAACTTTTTAAATGAGACAGAATACATCACTAATAATTTTTTTATTGCATAGTATTAATAAGCATTACTAATTAGAAGATGATACGGAATCCTAGGTGCAATCAATTTATAATAAATGTATAACTTACCTTTAAATTCATACATCCATCTTTGAAAATCGAAAACAATTAATCCCAAAAAAAATAAAAGATGAAGTAAACCACTAGAATTATCACAAGATGGCTGGTAATACTTTCTTTGGATTGGACTTTAACTAATTGGCAAAGCGAGGTGGAGCTCACTCAACTTAAAACTTTGGCTCACAATATTATTAGTGCTTTTAATTTTATCATTCTATTATAAATGTCATTTACTTCTAACTCAAATAAAAAAAAATATTTAAAAAGATAAATGTAATCAAGTGAGAGAGATTCAATATTGATTAATGATCAGAGAAATGCTAAACTCCATTTCCAACATCATGGTGTTTGCATTATATATGTACCAATGAAAATTCAATTTGAGCATGGACCACTTAAGTTACATGTACTTTGTAAATGAGTTCGAGGATGGATATTATTTCTTCTAAACTAATCATATGAGAATGACTAGTTTGGAAAATAAGATTAAGAACTAAAAGCGCTATTTATTTTTTGTGAAGTCATGAACTAGCTAGCTAATCAAAACTAGGTTAAGTAAATTGGCCGCAGAAAGTTTGGTTACCAATTCTCACCCTTTTCACAAATATTAGTTCGTGAAGATACAAGAAAGATGCTCAATG
>NW_018212340.1:0-959 GCF_001263595.1 Phalaenopsis equestris | reverse complement strand
TTTTCTTCCTGATCTTCAGTCGTCACTTTTCTTGAAACCTTGCTTGCTTTTTATGTAGATGAATGGACGCATGGCTTTTGAGTTCTGTACTTGGGGTTTCTATGGAAAAGCTTTTGCTATTATTAAGAAATTTTAATGTGAGATTCTTCGTTGACAGCCATAATTTGGTATATCTGTGATAGCAATAAGAATATCACTTACCAACTTTTCCAAAAGCAAAGCAAAGTTTCTAATGCTCATAATGGCTTGTAAGGGAAAAAAATGTTCACAACAATTATACACTTGCCTTATGCAAACAGTTATAATTCCCCCAAATTAATTAAATTAAAATACAATGGGGAGAATTTAACGTCTTCATATTATATGAATATTAGCATGCACAAAGTTACAGGAAGGTTACTGAAGGCCTCGAAAGTCTTAATGAGAATTTTGAAAGAAGAAAAATCTTAAGGCGTGCTGCAATTGAACTAGTCTTATATAAAAGTGAGGTTATAGAAGCATGCTCTCAATTTCAATTAGAAAAGATAAGATAATAAAATGCAGAGCATTAGTTTAATTATGCTCATTATAAGAGAGGATGCGGAGTGATTCAGGCGATCACAACAATTGAGAGTTGGTGGTCAAAAATTGAGAGCAAAGTGACGATGGTCAAGAGATGATGATGAAATGATGTAAGTCCATGATAATGATAGATGATAGAGATTAGAAGCTAATGATAAATAAATGGTCATCATATGACGATGGTCCAGTGATGGTGTTTGTTAGCATCAATCATCGAACAAGGCTCTAGTGTTTTTCAGATTTTCTTGCTCACTCTAAATTCATTTAAAAAATCTAATCTTTCCTTGATCTAAAAAATGTGAGCCTACAATTATGTTTTTTTGAAATTTTTATTATTCTAACAAAAATTCTAAAAAGAACACCTGACTAGATAGTTCATGTTGGTTCTCTCAATCATA
>NW_018212339.1:0-959 GCF_001263595.1 Phalaenopsis equestris | reverse complement strand
TCAAATATTCAAGATGTTATGTAATTGTGAGATTGTACTAATTAAACAAAGGGGGGAGAAACGCGGATTATGTTTCTGCAGTTATTTTCTTTCTTCTCATTTTTGCTGTTTGGCCGATCCGAATCCTATTCGTCTGTAAGCTCAGTCATGGCTTCTCACGCTCCCTTGTAAGAGCCGACGATTTTTCATTTAACTACATCACCTGCATCTAAAGCCGGATGCGACGGCCATGGAGGAGGAACAGAAGCTCCCACAGGCTAGAAAGTCCAGGCTTATCTTTCGTCTCGTTTCCTTCCTGGTATCTCATAGCGCCTTCGTCAGGTTTGGTCTCTCACACCAACCGTTCGGTTCCGTTCTTTATTAGCTGATGAGAGTAACTCTTTATTGATCAATCTTCTGCGGAAATGAATGCCTCAGTGTAATCTGTTGTGTCGCTGGGTTCGTCGCCCTCTTCCTGCTTCCAGTCCTAGCAAAAAACACCTATGTGTCGGAGAATGCTCTCATGCCAGGTATCTCTACTTTATTGTTACTTCGCTAATGATCTGGTTTCTCTTGTTAACATAATTTTGTAAATATTGATAATTTAGGACTTAGAAGTAATCCTTGGATGTATCAGTCAGTTGCAGGGGTTATGAGTTTTCACTTTCGATATGCTGTGGATTAAGAAAGTTGCACATATAAATATATTGTAGGAAGCCAAGGATTAACTTCATATATTTTCGTCCTTCCTTCCGCTTTATGCTGTCTAGATGGAAGATATTGTTATGTTGCAACCTTATGGATTTTTTTAAAGCCATGCATGTTTTGTTTTAGTGATGTTTTGGTGCATAGAAGCTTCACAAAATTACCTAAACATAATTTGCCTTATGCTGGTGTTATGTGCTAAAAATTGAAGTATTCTTGAATTCATCTTATAAATTTAATATCGAATGAATTTAGGATGCACTGACTTGCAAAAA
>NW_018212338.1:0-959 GCF_001263595.1 Phalaenopsis equestris | reverse complement strand
AAAAATATACTGGTAAATGGAGGATATATAGACCTTAAAAATATTTATTTAACTTATTAAATGATAGTCACCCTCTTCATCAAATTAATGCTTTTGTCGAGTTGGCTATGGGATTTTTGTTATGAGTTTTAATGATACATTTTTAACTATATTATCAAATAGAAATACACTATATACTTTTTAAAAAATATTCAACTTTTACTATTGACAACTTATACTATTATAATATGATATCTTTTATCTTAGAAATTAAAAACTCAACTTGTTGTCAAATGATGGATAATAGGTTCAAGCATTAAAAATAAAAAACTATTAAACTATATTATGACAAATTGCTCTTGAAATGTAATAACTTGAAGCAATGCACCCAAGGATTAAAGACAACCTTTTAGATGTTGAAAAAAATTCAACATATGATTTAATCCACTCAAACAAACTTTTAGCATAAGATTAGGTATGTTCTTATCATGCTCAAATATGTATAAAACTAAATATTGATAAAGTATGAGCAATATTAAAGATGCCTCCCAAAAAAGTTCCAAAGAGTTTAAACAATATATTTAGGAAGAATTACTAATTTAAGTTACGCCACCACTAAGTTTGGACATGAATATTTTTCATTCTTAAAAACACAAAAAAATGACAATAAGTTTTTGTAGAATGATGATCGTGATAAAACTTTAACTTAGCTAAAACATTTTTCTTTTTTGCTTCTAGTATTAAGAGAATATTTGCTCTCATAACTTGGAGTTTGAGAAAGACAATTAATTTGGTTTTAATAAATGTAAACATGAAAAAGAATACTTAGTCTGTTATGTACATATAATATTTTGATGACTATAATTATGACATTTAATCATGAAGAAACTAACACAAGCATTAGTTATTATTGCCCCAATGATTTTGACTATATTTCAAACTCATTAAACTTAAATTATCACTAAACAATTATTAAAAAT
>NW_018212337.1:0-958 GCF_001263595.1 Phalaenopsis equestris | reverse complement strand
AAACACATGAATGTTATTAAAGTTAAAAATCGAACCATGTGAAGAAAAGCATATCAAACATTTTAAAACATGTGAAAACTATGCAAAGCAATCTTTGTAAAATATAAAGCATGAAAAACCATGTGGTGGACTATAGTAGGAAAGTATGAATCATAATTTATTTAGCTTAGATTTACTTGAATTTGTAATCTAGAACTAAGTCATGATAAGATAAGAAAACACCCATTTTAGCATTAACTAATTAATCCATAGCCATTAAAAGAACAGTCATACTAAATCATCAATAATTATGTGAATAAAAATTCATATATTCTTGTTGGCATCAAAATATTTGCATTTTTCTATTTTACCAGACAATCCTTTAGCCATCTTTCTTATGAAACTTCTAATGTTACACAAGAATTCTCATCCAATTTTATCCATCCATAATGATATTTTATTGGGAATTATAAACAACAAATCATTAAGGTCGTATGATACCACTGGACTGTTATGTCCTTAGATAGGATCAATAACTTAAAAGATAGCTATCAAAACAATAGAGGAAGTTAAATGGTGAAGCACAAAACCTGGAAGCTGCTTTGCCGGAGCTGGAGACCCAACAGGGGCGACCTGAGAACACACTGAAGCCAACTGCTACTGCTAGTTGCCACCAATGGCAGCCACCATGTGTGCTCTCAGGCTGCTCCCGTTGAAGCTCCTCTGCTGCTTTTTCAATCATCTCAAACCTGATTTGCCCAATCGTCAATAAATATAGAAAGAGGAAACTTCACTTGGCCGTATTGGCAAATCACCCTTCTGCTTGTACTGCAAGAGAGAGAGAAGTACAGTACTGCATGTACTATAACGTACACCCGGCTTCAACAGTGTACTAAATTTTTCAAAAAAATCTCTGTACAAAGTTAATTTGCATGAAGTAGGTTTCTTATGTTTTCAGTTTTCTTCTTTTTTTTTTTTT
>NW_018212336.1:0-958 GCF_001263595.1 Phalaenopsis equestris | reverse complement strand
CTTATATGATATATGAGTCATACCATAACACTGGGAAATCACATTAAGTTAAAAGTTTTGCAAATTTGCCATGTTAGATGTGCAACTCCAAAGTAGAAAGAGAGCCGAAAATTAGTTCATCGAAAACTTGATCTACTCTAAGGTTAGGGTCATCCAAAAGGCTCCCTTCCAAATATTTCAATCTTATATCTGTTTTAATTTGTTTAATTGTGCTGAATTTATTTCTCAATTTTATTTACCTTTACAGCTCTAACAATATAGTGGGAATGAACCCAACTTAATAGCATCAAAGCATAATTAGAACTTTCTAAAATCCTAGGAGTTTAACAAAATCACACAAACAAAAATTGTGAAGTAGTTAGAAGAACTATCGAAAGAATATTCCAATCCAAATCGGCACAATGAATTAACTTATACAATGTTCCATCACAGCAAAATAGATAAGATGATCAGAGTCCGAACAAATCATTGATAAAGATTTAGTTTTTTCAACGTTCAAAAACAGAAGCGAGAATTAACAGAAACAGTGCAAATACCTGATTGCCTGATAATTTATTTAATATTTCTAGCACTTAGCGAAATCATGGCCATCGGCGTGTCGGGTCCAGTTGAACGTGCCGCTCCCGGCGAAGAAATACCCGACGGCGTGTCCGACAACAGCGGCGATGAGAACGCCGACGTTGAATGACATGACGGCGAGCATCACGAGGTAGAGCAAGCCCATCCGCAGTGTGTGGAGAGCTGTGAGGGCAAACCCAACGGAAGCTCTGGAGCCAGGGGAGGCTGTAGGAGACTGGGCGAGGCGACGAGAAAGGGTAGAGAGGGCCTCCTCGGCGGCAGCGGCGATGGCAACTAATAAGAGGGCGAAGAAATAGACGCCGAAGCCGCGGTCACCGGGCCAGCCGGAGAAGAGGATCTGGACACGATCGCCCCAGAAAAAGGTCATGTGCATCATGCC
>NW_018212335.1:0-958 GCF_001263595.1 Phalaenopsis equestris | reverse complement strand
TTTTCGGGAGAGGTTATCCCTTATTTATAGGTTTGGGTCGACCACTGACATATATGTCGCTTTACCCCATCAAATTACCCTGTTGAATTGATTTATCGATTTATCTTGCTAAATTTGAAGAATAATTACATGAATGATTAAAATAGCATTATTTAGCCATTATGAATAATCTTAAACTTTGATCTACATAGTTTATAAAGATATCCAACCAATTTGGATAAGGAGATCCCTATTAGTAATCATCAAGAGGTGTTTTATAAAAGAAAAGTATAAAGGGCATTTTTTATTAGGTGCATGTACATAAAAACCACCCAATTCCTATGTATTTATATACCTGGCACCAAAATTTTGATTTTTTACATTCATACCAACCAAATCATTTTTATGACATAAAAATATCACAACTTTATCTTTTAAATATGAATTATACTTTTTTTTCATGCACATATAAAGTTTTACATTATGTACGTGCCACTTTGCCAATATATGTAACATTATGTACATGCCACTTTATCAATATATGTAACATTGTTAAAATTTTAGAATATAATTGTAAAAAGAGGGTTAGAAGTGTAAATATGGAAAATGAGCCTGTGTATTTTATAATGTATTTAAGATGCTCTTAAATTTGGACTACTCGCATTCAGATATACCATTTGGGTTAGAAATGGATTTAAAAAAGAGCTCTCTCTCTCTCTCTCTCTTACGATGCTAAAGCCCCGTTGACATTCCCCACCATGATTTTATTTGTTTATTTAAATTTAAGATTGCTTAAAAAATGAACTTTATTATTCTTTAAAATGCGTGCAATATCTTTCGACTCAATAAACTATCACATTGCTTTCATCTCACAACAGATAAAATAAAAGAAAAAAAATACATCATAATCAAATTAATTTCAATTTCTTAATCCAAATTTTCTCTATTTTTTATATTCTAAAAAAGGCTGAAAAAAAAA
>NW_018212334.1:0-958 GCF_001263595.1 Phalaenopsis equestris | reverse complement strand
TTAAAACATTTATTTTGAATCACTTTATATGGTCTTTCTTCTGTGTTCAGGGCATTCGTAGGCCATGGAAAGGTGTTCTTATGTTTGGTCCACCAGGCACGGGAAAGACACTTTTGGCTAAGGCAGTTGCTACTGAGTGTGGAACAACATTTTTTAATGTCTCTTCAGCTACTTTGGCTTCAAAATGGCGTGGGGAAAGTGAGCGAATGGTTCGGTGCCTGTTTGATCTTGCTAGAGCTTATGCTCCTAGTACCATATTCATTGATGAGATTGATTCTCTTTGCAATGCTCGGGGGTATGTAACCTGACAATACCTTTTTTGATTTCTTAGCTTATATTTTTACGTTCTCCTATTTGTTTTGGTGCATATATACATTAATTGGCAGATAAATTCTGTTTTTCTTATTGTTCTGACATTTCATAGCGCTGCTTCTGGTGACAAGGCAACTAATATATTCTTTTTATTTAAATGGAAAACTTGAAATTATTTTTTTGTTAATATATTTATATTGCAACTAATAAGAGTTACTTTAATGTAGAGCTTCGGGAGAGCATGAGTCATCCAGAAGAGTGAAATCTGAACTTCTAGTTCAGGTAGATGGAGTAAACAACAGCTCGAGTAGTGAAGATGGTGGAAGGAAAATTGTGATGGTTCTTGCAGCAACCAATTTTCCTTGGGATATTGATGAGGCGCTGAGGTAGATTCTAATGATTGCTCCAGGTTAAAAATTTTGTTGATGTCCAGTTTTTAAATGCATAGAAAGGTCTTTCTATGCTTGATCTATCAGTGTGAAATGGTGCGCAGTTAGAATTTTGCAGCAATGTTATGCTAAATTCATGTAATTGTTTTACTACGAATGCAGGAGACGTCTGGAAAAACGTATATACATACCTCTTCCCAATTTTCAGAGTCGCAAAGAACTTATCAAAATTAACTTAAGGACTGTCGAGGTATAAC
>NW_018212333.1:0-958 GCF_001263595.1 Phalaenopsis equestris | reverse complement strand
TATATATATATATTAAAATATTTTTTTATTATAAATAAACCTTACCTAACCAGCATTTTTCTTACAAATCCTCCACATCCCGCTGCTTTCTTTTGAAAAATTTCTTCAACTGGAATAGGCAAAAACCCGACTCCATCCTTCAGGCAGATTTCGGTCTTCTCCGAAATACTTGCAGATGTTAGTAGGAAGTTCAATTAAGTATTACATTCCAGAATCTGTTACTTCTCCTAAATCGACTAAAATGGTGGAGATCTCACCTCCTTGTGCCCGCTTACACTTCTTCCAAAACCGGCGATGGCTTCCGGCGACACTTTCGTACCCTTTTACTGTCTTCTCAGCGATGTGGATAATCGTGTTGGGATCTCTTTTGGTGTGGCAAAAGAGCTCCATCGATGGGATCTGGCTATTCGGCCGCGCGACGGCAACTGTGGAGGGATTGTTGCCGAGGTTGCGGCCAACGGTGTTGAATCTATTGGATTTTGGGGCGGTGGGAGATGGCCAGACGCTTAACACGGAGGCTTTTGCGAGCGCCGTTGCAGCGATCGCGCGGCTTAGAGGAAAAGGTGGAGGGCAGCTGAACGTGCCAGCAGGGCGGTGGCTCACTGCTCCGTTCAATCTCACCAGTCACATGACGCTTTTTCTCGCGGAAGGTGCAATTATTCTAGGGATTCAGGCAAGCAGGGTTATACATATATATATTTTTATTTCTATTATTTTGAGTACCTGCAAGGGAAGTGGAAAGAGAAATCGAAGATATGTGTTGTTGGTGATACAGAAGATATCAGTCAGATTTGTCGTTAGAAAGATTTGAATAGGTAATCGAAAAATATTCATATGTTAGGAAATTAACTGTCGATTTCTCGTTAGAAAGATTTGATTTGCGTTGTATCTATTTCCTTTTATAAAATGAAAAATCCTAAGAGCAACGGTTGTATTATATCTTCAATATACGAAAGAG
>NW_018212332.1:0-958 GCF_001263595.1 Phalaenopsis equestris | reverse complement strand
CAGCAAGAATAAACGAGTCAGGTATATTATCTTCAATATCCTAATAAAATAAGAGATAAAGTTGACTGGGCAGTAATTATCATGATTAAATTTAGAGGGACTATTGATATCCAAAAACTATTGAACTCTCTCATTAAGAAAGAGAAATGATAGATTTTTTGTATTCAATTTGATTCTATTCATAAAGAGAATACATATTTAGTTTTATCCATCTAGAATACGTAAATTCATTTTAAATAAATAGTTCTGCTAAAGACCAGAGAGCGCTGCACACATTAGGAGGAGCTTCAAGTTAAAAGAGAGGACTTCTTCCCAACATGTTCGATGAGATGCAAAAAATGCATTACCACCTTGTATCGCTTGGGGACAATGTGTATGATGCATTGCTTTAAGCCTGGAATACTCCAGACTACTAGAGGAAGAGTTAGCAAGCAAAGAAAGATCAATGTTTTGATTGTGGAGGCATGGACGCCTTCAAGAATACTATTGGGGTGCTCCATATACTTGAGTATAATAGAAAGATGGTAAATTTTAATTTGTGCAATAAATTTTAGTATAAAATAAAAATTTAATAACTATTTTCTTATCTTGATAGACACTAGAGTTGAGATAAGAGCCCACTATTGGCAAGCTACACACGTGTGCTCATAAGTGGCAATTGAGTCATATATGGGTTGGCAACAAATATTTGATGATGCGTGTAAGTGATAGCTATAATTGTTATACAATTCAAGTTATTATTGAATTTTAGTTTGCCTCTAAGTTGAAGTAGACTAGAACTAAGCGCACAGAAGAATGTGCAATCTCATATTGTCATCAATCTAACTATGAGCAAAGGGAGAGTTTCCTAGGGACAAAGGTTTGTGGATTAGGTTCATAGGCACAAGCTTACGATGATCACTACTATTTTAGCACATTTAGTCCATTACTTCTATCGCCCAGAGGATGAGGTTTGTAG
>NW_018212331.1:0-958 GCF_001263595.1 Phalaenopsis equestris | reverse complement strand
ACTAATGTGAATTATGTTGGAGTCTTCTTTTTGCCCTTAGTTGGAGCTATATGCTTTTCTTCCTCATCTGTTGGAATCTGATTCTTTTTCTTTGTGATCTCACATTCTTCAGTGTCAACTATGTCATGTCCCTTTTCAACATTAGCTCCTTGCTCAGCAAAATATAACACCTCCCTAGTTTTTCAATCTACTTTAATATGCCCAAATCAGTCGCATTTGGAACACTTCTCGGTTGGAATGGATTTGAGAATGCAGGTTTGTGCCCTCTGTTCTCCACTATGAACTAGTGTTTCCTTATGCAAGGTCAGCTTGGATGTTCCTCTGGATTTACTCTAGTATTAAGATCCTAGGGTTGATTCCTACTGCAAAATGTGGTGGCCGTCCAACGATGTAGTCTCTTCACTTTTGAAGCTGGGGTCTGAACATCCGGTATGTAGCGAGCTGGTAGAAACTGACGCTCTCTTGTTTCATTTTGGACCAAGTCGTAATTTTGTCTTTTCCCTTATGCTGGCTTTGGGACTTCAAATTTAGCTACCTAACTAATGCATTCCTCCTTAGCTTGCTATCAGCTAGCTTCACCATTCCATTACTGTTGGACATTTTGCGCTTAAAGATGCATTCCAAGGTCTAGAGCCATTCGGTGAACTCGTCTGGATTCATGTGGCCGTTGAACTCTGACGAAACTTCCTTTACTTTTAAATTTTTGGCTTTTTACATATTTTATGTCATATCTTCAGGATAGTATTCTTCATCGTTAGAATCCGCATGGTGAAAAGTTTCATTCCTTTTCTTTGATTTATCAAGTCACCATTTTAGCTACAGTTGACTCATTCTGATTGCGTCTTCTCAAAGATGGTAAGCCTGATTTGTCGTTTGCAGGTTTCCCACTGCATATCCTCCCTGAAAATTTCCTAGAAACCTATTTGTAAATTTCTCATAAATGACATTGTGCCATTTT
>NW_018212330.1:0-958 GCF_001263595.1 Phalaenopsis equestris | reverse complement strand
TAAATTCAGGGTCATTACTGTGAAAAGCTTAAATATAATTCTCAACCATTTATAACTTCCAAATGAGATCAAACAATTAAAATATGAGCAATGCTCGGATGATAATGTAAACATTATTGAAATTTATATTACTTGTAAGTAAATCATCCAAAAATGACAAATAATTCATGAAAGATTTGTTTAAAATATAAGATCGGATCATAAGCTTCTCATAAAAACGACCTTCTATTTTAAGCATACAACTCCACATTATTATTTTAATTATGGCCTTTGTTGGTTTATGGAGCAGATATTGATGATGTTGCATCATGGAGAATTTTTATTATAGAATAGGAAATCAGCAAATAGAAAGAAAGGTCAGAATTGGCTTTAATAGGGACATTGAGCTTTAACCTTGCTGGTTATGTAAGGCATCATTATTGACATGATTATGGTGATAGTTTTCGTAATGAAAGGAATCAAATTTGTTGGCAATTACAACATCTCCCTAGTTGTTGTTGTCATCATTGTTGGCAATTGAGGACATTAATATTGATGATAATTGACAACATCAATCTTTATGATGTTAGGTGCCGACATTATTGGCGTTGAAGAGTAGTCTTAACATCAAATATCTTGTATCATGTGTTGGCAGACATATAGTTCTAGAACTCTTTGGGCCTCATGAATACTTGGATGCTTTGAGAAACCGAGTTACAAAAATCTTTGGTGATATGAGCACTTTCTTGCTTATAAATTATATATTTTTGATTTTATCAAATTCACCAAAAAATTTGATTTGTATTTTTTATTCCCAAGAGCTGGATGATAGCATCCATAAAAACAAGTATTTGATGGTCTTTTTTTCAAAAAAATTATGATCGATTTATAATAATGTGCGCAAGATTTAAATATTTACAACGGCAAGATTAAAGGAAGATTTTCATGCATACTACTCAATTCTTATGTATTTACATAT
>NW_018212329.1:0-958 GCF_001263595.1 Phalaenopsis equestris | reverse complement strand
AAGTGTTTGATGTTTAACGAATTGAGAATGCTATGTGGATTAAGATGCTTTTTTTACTTAAATTGATTTCTCTTTGAGAAAAGTGCAAAATCTCTTTTTGAAAAGTTTACAATTGTTTAATATTGTGAACTTTTTATTTTAAAATTAAACTCAAGATAATTGAATGATACACATTTCCAAACAAACTTTCTTGTCTATAAGATATGATTGTAACTCCCAGGTACCTAATCTAATCCTCTTCCTCATAAGGATTAAAATTGTTGGGATTGATACTTTGATCAACGACATTCATGTAAGTAATAAATGTAAGTATTTCAAATGGCCAACCATGATGATCTTTGTGCTAAGTTTTAAATTAAGTTTTCAAATTAACAAAGTAAAATATTCAAGTAAAATCTATCATCTAAAATTTAAAGTAAATTCCATCCACTCTATAAATAGTTTATTGAGGGTGAAAAGTGTATGATTAATCTTAGCTCATAAATAGTGAGTGTAACATCTAGTGTATATTTAAGTTCACACTTAAAAAGAAATTTACCTTAATAAGGACATGTCTCGAGTCCTCTGTCAGTGGTTTGACTTAAGGCCTCCACTAAGAGTAGCGGTTACTACTAGAGGTCTCGGATTGGGTGGTTTACAGTCAAATAGCATCATTATATTACGATCACAGTTATGTTTTGTTTGTGCTCTTGTAATTTTATGTAATTTAAGCGGTAATCATAATGCTATATTAATTGACAGAACACTATGTTAGCTATAGTCGATTTAAATTGCTTTCTTTAGGCAAATATCCACGATAACTCTACAAAATTCTCTTGAATGATACAACTCGTGGTGCTGATAAGGATCGTTCGATCATGTTAGATCGATTTCCTCCTTTGATTAAGTGATCATGGACCAAATAACTTTGGATGAGAAAACCTTGGAATCTTGATTGGGGTTTTCTTAATTCTATCAC
>NW_018212328.1:0-958 GCF_001263595.1 Phalaenopsis equestris | reverse complement strand
AATTGAGCTGTAGTCAAGCTTAATCCGAGTTAGTTCACAAGCTTTAAATGATATTAGTTTTGAACATGAACAAATTATACAACAAACTATTCAAAATTACTCATTTAATAATCGAATACCAATGAAAATGTTCAGATTGACTTTCTTTGTTAACTAAATAATCATGGATAAATTTTAATGGACCCAATCCACAAATAACTTGTGGAAGACTAACCTCATTTGCAACCATAACGTCAACATGGATTGTATTCATTGTTTCTTATATTTTGCTTTTGTAAAAAGAAAATTTAAGAATATTATAATAAGTTGCGGTTAAGACAACTTTGTTTTTGATTATGTTACCCGTGCCTGCACTGAGAGGAAAACATTAGTTTAATTCTGATGATCAAGCTACAACTAAATAAAACTTCAGGGGAAAAACTAACCAAATTCCTCTCAAAGCAAGTAAAACATGCAACACAATTTAAACTACTTCTTTTAAAGAATATTCACCCTTTTTTATTGTTTTACTGATAGTTTAGAATTAATAAAAGAGAAGATGATCAAATATAATTTTTTTTTAACTCAGATGCAATTAAATTTTAGTTATATATAACATGTACATAAAAAATATGTCAGGTCTAAATCTGAGAGGATCTAACAGTTCAGAAGAAAACATTAGGCCCGCCTATCCGGGCGATCAAAGCTGTCCGAGCCAAAGCCAACAAGCCTAAAGCCAACTGAGCCACAAGAAAGACAAACGAATGACAAAATAATCTGAGCTAGAGTCATTTGACCAAATATGAGACAATGAACATCCATGCCAAACATTACGAGAAAACTAATCTTAGAAAAGATCTAGTTCCCAAGAATCTCCAATCATCCAAGAGGCACAAAAGAAAACCTTACAAGGGTCAAGGATCGACGGCCAAGCCATATCAACCGGTTGACCAATATTGACAAAGCCCAACCGATCGAG
>NW_018212327.1:0-958 GCF_001263595.1 Phalaenopsis equestris | reverse complement strand
AAAGAATGGATCATCAGACTTGAGATTGCAACCCTCTCCTCCTGTCCACTTTTCATTTTCAACAAGAGTCAACTCCAACAAAATATAAGCAACCATTGTTATATTAAGGCCGATCTAAGCTCATATTTTTTTAGGATGAGAATACTAAGCTTGCTAGACCATTCAAACGTAGATTCCAACCACAAATCCCTATTAGACCCACCTGGTTGGTGACTATTCAATTGGCATTATTGATCCTCACCACATCATAATAATATTATTATTAGATGCAAACTAACCAACCACTTCTATCGGTGTACCAACTATATTAGTGGTTTTCCGAAGTATATGCTCAATTTATCGAAAAAAACACCCTCGAGCGATAACAACTACCAGCCCTAATTAGGACCGACCGGTTCAGCCTCCCTGCCGAATTGGCCCCTCCCCTTGCTAAGCCATGGGCGGTTTAGCCCAAGCAGCCCTGTGTCAACCTCCTGGGATTGAGAGAGCTTCAACTTCATTCGTCTAAGCTTCTGTTTTTTCATCTGCAATCTTAGCAGCACCCAGATCTCACCGTCGGTTGTACTGTCTCCCAAAGTAATTCAGAGCTGACTTGACTTGATCTGAAGTGGGGGTAATCTGAGACTCTTTGAACAATGGTGGCTATAGTGATAAGATGTCGATTGTGCTATTCTGCAAAGGTCTCTGTCGGGACCGCCTCGTGTCTGAAATCAACATCTCAGTCCTATCATCCTTTATTGTCACCATAACTGTTTCCACTCATGCTTCTTTATTGGTAAGGGTCCTTGTGATCTCGGACTCCATAGATGATAAAAGGATGATGCACTTCTCCTCCTTAGTGAACGAGCAAGTGTTCCTGAATCCATCATGTTGAGTCCTACAGTCGAATTGCCACGGTCAGCTAACAGAAGGAGACAGGCATCCATGTGCACCACGTCACACCACACCTGTTATTACA
>NW_018212326.1:0-957 GCF_001263595.1 Phalaenopsis equestris | reverse complement strand
AAAAAACTTTACATTGATATTAAATTACATATATAGGATTCACTATTTTCAAACTAAATAATGAGCTGCTGATATGTGTATGGCCAACATTTTTGAGCAAAAATTTCATTGAGAACTCCCCACTTAAATGCAAAAAAATTTCCAATAAATTTTTGTAGAAAATTTATAATTGATTTATGGTGAATTTTTTAGTCTTACAAATCTTCTCCTATCTTGCAATGGTTGCAGTAACCAGTCTATGAAAGCGCATGTATTTATAACCTTCATTGAAGGTCCTCTCCCTCATATGAAAAATAACTAGTTACCAGGGCTTGTGATTTTGATAATCCTTTGAACAACTAAGAAAATGATGCTCTCATTAAATGACAAAATCTCTACTTAATATGTGCTTGCAAAGAAAATTCATGCATATTCATAATGCTTTGGGATACAACGATGGTTTTTTGGGGCCGACGCCTAATTTTATTGGGAGAATTTTCTACGTGAAGCAACAATGATGATTATTTTATCAAGTTCCATGGCATAGTGATACAACCAAATAGTTGACTATCTTTATTAGTAGTTTTTCCTATATAGGCTCTTGTGGTGAGTTAATGAAGTATTTCGACTTGATTAAGTGGAGCTAAGAAGTTTATCAACAGAGTGCTTGTCAAAGAAACCCAAATACTATTTAACTAAGTCATGTGGAGTTAAGGTGTTTACCAACACAGTGCTTGAAAAGAAAATTCATGCTTTAGCTAGGGTAGTTGGTATGCTCATAAAAGGACCATCTAGCACTTCCCAAGTCCCAACAGTTGAAGCAAGCGTAGTAGGTTCAATTGATGCTACCCTTATTGATTGGGAGCTCAGGAACAAAGGTTGGCTCCATTCAACCAGGGAGATTTCATCCATAGCATCTAAGGGGGGTCATAGGAAGACAAACCTACCCTCACCCCAACTTGATCCAATGGTCAAGAG
>NW_018212325.1:0-957 GCF_001263595.1 Phalaenopsis equestris | reverse complement strand
GGGGGTGGGGGGTGGATTTAATCCTTTTAGACAGATAATTCATAAGATCAAAGGCATCATTAAGAGAAAATATGATGCTCCTTACTTATCTTATAAAAATAACTTGATTGAAGTTTAGGACATGTGATTCGAAGAGTTTGAGATAGATATTAAATAGTATTAATTTGGAAGATCATAAGTTTTATAACCATCCATTTGATTGATATGTCTCATGGTGTAGAAAGACTTTTGGTGGTTTTTTTAGCATCATCAATAGATCTTGTAAAACTTAAAGGTTAAAAGGGCCTTACGTGATATGTTCACAAACATATGCATGTTTAGATAGAGGCCCCTTTGTATTAAGAAGGATGCAGACTAAGTTATTAAGAGCTAATTGAGCCTCTCTTAATTATGCTTGGAAGAGAGAACAAGCCAATGAGAATAATGCTTTAGACTGTTAGGGCAAAAGTAGCTCCATGCAAACCGGAGGCTTGGTTCAACATATCGATTTCCTGAGGAAGATAGTAAGATTTACTCAATGCATTAGAATTAAACGTGTGACTATTGCTTACTAATCTTTTTATATGTTGACAGAAGCAAGTGCTTGGACAAAGTCCATTGCCACTAAGCTACACAGCCAGACAAATCAACATCAGAACACGAACGAACAAAATTTTATTCGTGTTTGGTTCGTTTACATATCGAGCACATGAAAAAAAATTCTTTGTGTTTGACTTTTACTTAGGGAACGCGTCAAACACACATAACTATATGATTGAACATGAACTACTTAATGAGCCGAACATGAGATGTCCGCAGACAATGAACTATTTTGACAGCCCTAACCATAAACAAATTATGAAGAATTATGGGTGGAACATCCACTTGAAATGTTTTGGCTGAAATAATCACAAATAAGCCCATTGAAATGTGAAAATCTCCATCAACAATCTGAAATCTGATAAACAAGCAAAAAAA
>NW_018212324.1:0-957 GCF_001263595.1 Phalaenopsis equestris | reverse complement strand
ACCGTAGATCATCTGATTTACGGTCAGGATCGGACACCACATGCAAGATGCATGCGTTGTCCGTCCTTATGGAATAATTTTTTCCCAAACGGACCCTTAGTTGATATAATACATTTAAATTTGAACTTTAATTTACTATTTAAAAATTAAATGTTTCCTAATACAGAATTGCAATTAATATGCTTCATTAGAAATTTTACAAATTAATTTGAACTTTAGTGTAAATACATAAAAGTTAAATGGCATGCATACAAATCTTCCATTATTAAACTAATACTTTCTAAGCAGAGCACATGAGGTGGAATTTCTTCACTGTCACATCACTTCTTATGATATATTACATAAACTTACTTTTAAGATATGAAAATGCTCATAAAGCTGCCATTCCAAAGTAGTGAGAACAAAGGCCACTAAACTACAAGCCATCTGACTCCTCCCTTCAAGCTTCAAAATTTCTCTAAACCCTACTAACTCTTCTTCCCTCCTTATTGCTTCCATCAACACCATGCTTCTATGTTTCCTCTCCGAGAGATCAGAACATCATCCGTCGGCTCCGTTGCCGCCGCCGCCCGCGGCGACAACATGCCATTCTGCAAAGAGGTCTGTTGAGACATTGGTGGTCATCTTGGCGGCGATCATCATCATTGTTGTGCTTGCTGGGATGCTCGCTAGACTTTGCGGGGGTCGTCTTCTTGTTGTTGGTGGTGGTGGTGATCATAATATGGAGGGATGGGTGGAGAGAAAATGCCGAAGTTGTATTGATTCTGGCATTGATCCGCCGCCCTTGACCGCCAATATGGCCATCTCCCAAGAGGCTAACAAGTAAATGTATGGCTGATTTCAAAGGCCAGCTAAATGGTGCTAAGAAGGTATTGTTTTTATTGGTCTTTTGCATTATGATTATGATGAATAGTTGTAATTTCTAGTCTCACTTTTTCGGACGTGGTAGTTTTCTTT
>NW_018212323.1:0-957 GCF_001263595.1 Phalaenopsis equestris | reverse complement strand
CAATAACCCTCCAAATAACATCCGCAGTTTCACTCCAATAACATTCTCAGTTCAACTCCAATCTTTTTTTAGGTGCGCCTGATATAGCACACATGGCGGTATATTACTGGAGTCCGCACATAGAATTACGTCCGGAGTTCGGACAGAAAATTTTTACCCACAATAAAGTCTTGTGTCTGTATATATCTACCGGAGTTGTTTTTGATTAAAATTTTGACAGGACTATTCAAAAACGGATGGATTGGAATACATGTGCCCACAATGTAGTCTAACAAATTACAGCGGCAAGAGGAAGCCTCTAAAGAAGGCTAATGGATATTCTAGCACAACTGTGCCCTGACAACTGTAATATTTATTTTTTTCTTTTGGTCCTTTATTTATTTATTTATTTATTTTATGAGAGCCCCAATTTCGGGAGGGCTGATTTTATAAGTTGCTTTTGATGTCTAATTAGGCCAGATTTTTAGCCAAATTCTTATATTTGTTTGCTAGCATTAGTAAAAGATGGAAATGAGTTGTGTTTTTTAGGCCGCTCTTGATTTCAGATCGCTACCAAAGTCTTGGGCTTTTGCTTGTAGTTTTTCCTCCTGAGAATTAATAGCAAAGATTGCTGGGCTGGCCTAGATTGATAAACAAAATGTGGAGAATAAATTGTACTCTATAATGAGACACTCTAATTAAGTTCTCATTTATATGAAATGTAAATGATACTGGAGAGATATATGCTGATAATAAAACAAGCATATACATCCAGTCAGATGAAAAATAAGTATTCACCAAGGGGCTATTTGGTTTGCGGAAAATGCGATGTAATGTAAAAGGATTGTAAAGTATTTGAGTACAACAGTATTCTAAATATTTTGAATTAGTTTGGTTGTTTGTAAAGCAAATAGAAAGAAAATTTTGTTTTTCTTTTTGGTTAGATGCATGAATATTTTGAAGCTGTTTAGTTATTTA
>NW_018212322.1:0-957 GCF_001263595.1 Phalaenopsis equestris | reverse complement strand
TTCGAGGGCATTTCAAGGGACTTCATCTGGGTTATTGGAACGTTGATCTGGACCTTAAGTGTTTTAAGAATTTGGTCAATGTAGAAATTATACCACCACCACCCATGTCCCAGAGTTAAGGGCCACCCCCAGAGTGGGTCGCATGGATTGGTGGTTTGAGCAATGTATTCGGGAGTTATGGTGGGAGGTATCTGATGGTGGATACTAAGAGAGATTGGTTCACTGGTCTCCCTACTAGGGAGGCGGTCAACCTTTTGAGTTATTTGATGGAGGTGTCCCAATCTGATGGTTTGAATGCCGCCCTATCCGGTCCAATGAACTTATGCGAGGTTTTGGATAGGTGCAGCTTCTTGGCCCCTGTCGTTTTCCATTATCTGACCAAGCTCAAACTCATGAAGAAAGAAAAAGGAAAAGTGTTGGTCAGATGGTGGCCAAGATATTGCGGGTTAAGAGAGAAGGGGAAATAGAAATCCGATCTTTAGAGAAAATGTTGGAGACCTCAACCCAGGAGTGGGAGACCCGGGTCAAGGAGCATGAGCAAACCAGTGTTTCTCTAACTGCCAAAAATAACGAGTTAGAAGAGCAGGTATCGAAGATCTTCCCCTGAGGGGATCAAGCGGTGGCGATCCCGGAGTATTAGCAACTATCGCTGCTCTCACCGCCAAAGTTAAAGCATTAGAAGAGACGATGTCAGGGATGGTTTCGCGGAGTGACCTTGCGGTGACAGGCTCAGATCTGGGTGGGTCTTTGTATTACTAATGATCACTTTGTGAAAGCTGGTTCGGTGGATCCAAAGTGTTGTAATATGGAGAACCTCGCCTCCCTTTTTGTTGACTCCGACGATAAGGCAGACAGGCCTGGCGGAGACAAAGCTGATGCTGACAGTGGGCTTGCGATCACTAAGTGACCCGACATATCTTCCTTTTGTTACTCTTTTTCCATGTAATCCTCCTATTT
>NW_018212321.1:0-957 GCF_001263595.1 Phalaenopsis equestris | reverse complement strand
TTTTTTTTTAATTCTTATCACATATTGGCAATAAACATTTATTTAATATTCCTCTCAACTTGATACATTCCTTGACCTGATTCTATCCTGATGGGATTTTCAGTAATTATGAAGTTTTTATCCAGGATCCAAATATTGTTTAAACAATTTTATTGTAGTGGCATGAACTGCATGGCCTATGATAGACAAATCACCTAACAAATGAGAGTACCAAACCCACATAAAAATAAGACCAGCTTATTTTTATGATGATGGACAACATCAACTAGTAGAAAATCATTAGACATCAAAGTATCAAACAGGCTTGTAATGTCTTAATACACATAGCTTCAGATGTTGCTCAGGCCATTAAGTTGGCATGAGGTCCTCCTCCAACATATCCTTCACCTATCATAGATGCACTAAAGCCTATCAAAATCTGTCCCCCACAACCTCTTTCTAGATGGGATAAAATCATGAAGAAGCTCCTTGCAAAGTTCATGGAGCCTTCATTAGAGCACTTAATGATTCTCTCTCTCCTCTTCCACCGTATCTAGCTTCTCCTTCATTGTCTCGCTGCTTCAACCATAGCTAGCATCTCCTTCTCAACCTAAAAGGTTTCTCTGTATATACCCTCTCTTTATGCTCATGAACATAAGGATAGTTTACAAATTCAATGCAAAACAAAGTATCAAAAGAATAACTAATAGAAGAAGAAAGAAGTCAACAATGAGAGAAAGAAGAAGATCAACAAAACATTCAAAAGAAAGACCGATTTAAATATGCTTTTCATGTTTCTTACTTTAACACATTATTCTCCTAGCAATTACATTCTCTCTCTAACCCCTCTTGATAATCCATATTAGAAAAAATAATTTTCATAAGTAAAACCACTCGAAGAACAATTTCAATTTTAATATTCTCATGCTAAGAGAAATCAATTAATATCCAATTTATCTTCCCATTCTCCACTAACAA
>NW_018212320.1:0-957 GCF_001263595.1 Phalaenopsis equestris | reverse complement strand
TATGCATTAATAGAATAGTTTAAAACAATGCCCCAAAAGTGTATAAACTAGGAATTCTATAGAACTATTATAGAAAAAGCACATGTCTCCATATCTAGCTTCAATGATTTCCTGGCCCTCTACAATGCGGTGCAATTATTTTCCTTCAATTTTGATGTCAAGATTGCTGGTAACTTCAAGGAAAATGAGTTAGGAGTTGGTAGAGGAAGGGCAACATGATTCCAATACTTGAATAATCCAATAATTTAGTTAGATGGTCAAATAAAAAAATATTTTACTCCATTGAAAGTATAAAAAAAAATAACTTTTTTACACTAACTTTGATTTTTATTTTTGATAGCTTATTTATGCTTTATATTTCCTAATAAGAATGCATATATGGTGCTGCCCAATGTCCTTTGTATTATGTACCATTATATTAGATGAAGTGCTTGATTAGAGATGAAGGTCATTGATATCCATATATATTAATTCAAAGAAGAACGCCTCATTTAAGTAGCCTATGGATGCCTTCAATGTATTTCATTGGAGAGGCCAAGAAATTTCTAAAATTATGAGAAAGTGTAGATCTCATAGATTAACCGGAGGCAATTGAACAAACCATACTCAACTCTTGTTCGAGTCCATATTCATTTTCAAATTTGATTTGGCTCATTATCGAACCTATTTTGATCGATATTCATACTATATTCAATTCTTTCTAAAACGAGATTTGAATAAATTTTGAAGATGGTTCAAATATTAAAATCTCTCCCATATAATTAAAATCTAATCAGAATTTTTTTTTCATATAACAATAATAACTCCATTATACAAAAGGAAATAATCTTGCATACGGAGTTCGGACGCTGCTCTGAGTCCGGGCTCCAATAAAATCTTGACACGTGTATCTGATTAGATTCATCTAAGAAATGACAAAAATACACTTATTGTGGTGTTATTGCAAAACAACTCCAA
>NW_018212319.1:0-957 GCF_001263595.1 Phalaenopsis equestris | reverse complement strand
AAATTTTGTTAATGATGTTGTATTTTGTTTATTGTTCTAGTTATGAGAAGTACCATGTCCACTTTGGAGGTGATGCTGAAACAAGAAAAGCTAACTATACTGATATGGCAAGTCACCTACTCTTATACTACTGCTTTAAGTGAGTTTTTAGTTTTCTAGTTTACTTGATTTTCATTATAACACAAGTTATTATAAAATAGGTTGTATCTAGCCCTTCATATTTTAGTGTTACATGTAATTAGTTTAGGACAAACGGTGACCATCATGATGTAATGAGTATTTTTTTTAACATTATCACTTCATACATTCAAAAAATCTTATGCTCAACATTGCATATAAATATTAGTTTGTAGTTTTGCATGCATGCATGCCACGACTTTATAATACTAAGCATTTTCATTTATAGTTATAAAATAGTTACATGTTCTAGGCAAATTGTTTTATATTTATCTTCATTGATAGGGTTAGCAATTATAATGGATGGTTTAAGATTTGATTAACAGGCCATTATGTGTCATGATAGTTGGTA
Source organism: Phalaenopsis equestris (assembly GCF_001263595.1). Taxonomy (NCBI): domain Eukaryota; kingdom Viridiplantae; phylum Streptophyta; class Magnoliopsida; order Asparagales; family Orchidaceae; genus Phalaenopsis; species Phalaenopsis equestris. The sequence continues at coordinate 428 of NW_018212319.1, read as the reverse complement.
TATAAGTAGAGGTTATTGGAGAATTAATAGGTAGTGAAATAAACACTCCCTATTAGGGAATAATTAAGGCATTAATGAATAAAATGATAGGGTCTAGAACATTCAAATCTTTTATGTCAAATCAAAATACCATTATTACTACTTCTTAAACAAATCAAAGTTCGGGGTTAGTTATATAATAGATAGAAATTATGCAGCATGCATGTGAATATTCATTTTATTATAATGAATCCTTCTTTTGAAAGTTTTAATTTTGGGGCATTTACATACATATCACACAACTTTTATGCATAAATAACACCGAAACTTTACTTTTTTACAGGTATACCATCCTAGTCTTTCATTTCACACTTTTACAAAGTGAAATACACCTATTCATGCATAAGCAAGGAAGCATATATGTAAAAATTAAATTTTTGGTGTTAGAT
>NW_018212318.1:0-957 GCF_001263595.1 Phalaenopsis equestris | reverse complement strand
TTTGTGGCAGCGGTCTTGCTTTTTTAAAAATTAAAAATTTCGCATCTAACTTCTCAACAGTTTAATCGGTTAACAACAGATTATTTTTAGTTACCTTCTTAACAGATTATTCAATAAGCTGTTGCTCAAAAAAATTAAATCGAAATTATGCTAACCGTTTATGAGCTTACCCAATTCCCACGACTGATCTCATCTTCAAACCAATACCACATCACGCGGTCATGAATGCAGCCGGAGAGAAACGTACGCTCTACTTGTCTCACCGCTCGGAACTTCAATCTGTCCTGCGGCCGCATGAGTCAGCCATAACGAATTGATGCGTCAACGCGAAGAATTCCAACATCACCGCCACTCATAAATTACGGGGCAGCGACATATTTATAAAGCCATGTGGCAGGCTAATTGTGGGGACGAGTTCGCAATGAGTTCAGAGACATAAATACAAGGAGAGGCAATTAACCACGGCGGGACAAAAGCTAAAATAGATCCATCTCGCCGCCGCAATTGAATGTTCTTCGTCAGGCACCTGGTCCTACATGCAAGTACGGAATAAAAAATATAAAAATTAAGGTAGCTGGTTTTTGCGGAATATGAGCAGTAGTTCATGTTGTGCTCGGGGAGATAATATAAGCAGTAACCATGCCAAAAAAATGAGTCTGAATGCGCATTATGTACTTCAACCACGTGGGAGGATCTGATGCACAGATGTTTTTTACTGGAATTGGGATGTAGGATTCTATGGGTGTTCACAACTTTAAATCGTGATATATATAAGCAATGCATGATGAATTGTAAAAGTTTTAATAGGGGATTCATTTTTGAGATTGCATCCCAACATAAAATAATTGCTAAACTACAAGTGGCGGAACAAAAAATTATGGAGAATGATGACAAAACAAAAAATCAAACATTGGCAAATAATTATGCTTAGTCGGGCCGGCAACTTCCTAAGATGTG
>NW_018212317.1:0-957 GCF_001263595.1 Phalaenopsis equestris | reverse complement strand
TTTTCTTCTAGACAATTAAAATCTTGGTAAATCAATTATGGATGAATTGAATGAAACACTGAGACCTACGAGATTAATAAAAGTAATTTTCTTGTTTTATAAAACCCATTTAATTACGAATATATCTTTAACTGGTCTCTTCCTTTTTCATTTGGGGTTGTCATCTAAACCTCAAATCTAAACCTCAAATGTTGCTATCATGTTCCCTTTGTTTAAGGGAACCATCACTATCTATGTAGATTTGATCCAAACAAAAAATTCATATCTCAATACAATGAATGAGACTATCTAGTCTATGAAGTATGAGTGGAAATCATTGAAGTACTTACCTCAAGTGACAAGATTATTGGGAATAAATTTCTTGCTAGCCCTCTACGAAGGTAATTTTTATACCTCACTCATTTCTCTTTTATGATATAGCTTTGTTGTTTTTACATGGGTCCCATTCAAAATTATTGGGTTGGAGCTAAGTATTATTAGTCAGACCACCATATATCATCAATTGTAGAGTATTAACAAAATAAAACAAATAAAGCCTCATATAACATCAGAGTTACCATTAAAATGGAGGTAGAGAAGCTCCTACAAATTAGACTCATTTGGAAGTCTATTGTCATGTGTGAATTTCAAATGCTATCATGATGAAGAAAGCAAATGATCTTTATAGCATGTGTATTAATTTAAAAAAATTCATTGGTACTTATCTTTCAAAAGATTCTTATCCCTTTGTCAACGTCACCACCAAGGTGAATTCCATTCTCATGTTCTCATTATTAGTCTTTCTTAATGAAATATTGATATACCATAAGTTAAAATGCGACTTGGAGATGACAACATCAACTTCCTTACAAATGAGGCGACTTTTAGCTAGAAGGTTATACGCTTTGGCATGAAAAATTCTAAAGTAACCTCTCAAATATTGATGGGCAAAATCTTTTAGACCAAGATTTGTTTACT
>NW_018212316.1:0-957 GCF_001263595.1 Phalaenopsis equestris | reverse complement strand
AAAATCAATTGCTAAGAGAAAATATAGAATTTATCTGAAAAAGAACAATAAAATTGAAAGATCATCCAACAAGAAAGTGAAACAAAAATATATGAAAGAATCACTAGAATAAATAGATACAGAGCAAACCCACCACCACACTCACTGAAATCTCACATGCCTACAGAGTACTGATTACAAAATTACACGGAAATAAACCCAAAAAAAAGGAGCTAGTAAAATAAAAAATAAAAAAATCAGATCAAATCACAGATCCATACAAGAACGGGAAAACAGATAACCTTCATCCGATAAAAGCCCCAATATCTAGATCGCGTATGCGACGGCGATCGCCGCGGCGGAGATCCAGCCGAAGGAGGAGAATCCGGATGCAGCGTTGTTATCAGAAGCTCCGGGAGGAGATGCGAGCGGAGAATCAGAGGTAGCAGGGGGAACAGCAGAGGAAGTGGGAGTGATCGTTGGAGAAGGTGTCGGAGGAGCAGGAACGGGGGCGGCAACCGGTGATTTGGTGGATGGAGCTGGAGATTGAGAGGGAGGAAGAATTGGGGAAGGAGACGGGGCTTTTGTGGGCGGAGATGGAGCTAGTTTCGGCGGCGAGGCAATGGGAGCGGGGCCAGGAGCTTGGGCGAAAGCAGCAGCGACGACGACAGAGAATATGACAGAGATCAGAGCGATCCGAGCCATCTTTGATTTTGCAGAAGAACACGCGATAAGCGACCGAGCGAGAGAGGAGAGGAGAAGAGACGAGTTAGGGTTTAGTGAAGATTGATTGAATGGGATGGAAAGGGAGAGTATTTATAAGCGGGGAGGGTAAATTTTTTTCCCTTTTTTTTGGTTCAATTGGGAAGTAGGGCAAAGGCTTTTCTTAAAGAAAAAAATATAGTAGGTAGATGCTACACGTATTTACCGAAATATAAGCTGTATCCGGTTGGGCCACCTAATCGAACGTTGCTCAAG
>NW_018212315.1:0-957 GCF_001263595.1 Phalaenopsis equestris | reverse complement strand
AAAAAAAAAAGCATCAAAATTAATGCAAGAGAAAACGTCAATTTTTATAAATATATAAGAGTTAAACATTACATACAAACTTATCAACAAACGTCATTTAAAAACAAAATAAAAGTACACATAGATATTCTAATTCCATCTAAAAGCAAGATATTTTAACACTGCATACCCAAAAATACTGAAACACGCAGGAAGTCTCTCGTCGAAGCTGCATTCATGAGAGCAAATTGAAGCTACTGCATGTTACAGTGTTATTAATCAGATCAACTTCACGAATGGCCATCCTTTCTACTGCAAGTTACAGTGTTATTGATCAGATCAAGTGCTATTGCAAATTGAAGCTACTACAAGAGTTCATGGCATGAAAGCAACAATTGATCTCGGTGTTTGCTGCTTGCAATTCTATTGATGCTTGCAATCCATGATTCTTTGGCAAAAACCGTAAGCAAAATTAATGAGAGAACATTCCCCAATTGAACAAGTGGTACATTTATCATTAGCTTCAGAAGATGCGAGTTCCTATGTCCGCTCCCCTTCTAATTTTAAGAATTTTTCAACAGGGATCATACAATGGCTGTTGGGGGTGAATGGTAACACATGACATACGATGAGCATAACCTTTTCATAATTTAATTTAGGATGTGAAAACACCAAAACTACTCCAATCTATAATCTAATTAAAGTATCAGTCACCTGTATATCTGGGTATCTATTACACTAAAATCATGTGTATCACAACCTTTTCAATTAAGGCGAAGAGTATTCATTTTAACTCTCTCAGAATATCCAAAAACAACACGAATAAATAATTCTTAAACCAAAAAAGTTCCTCAAAGATGAATCAAGGCAAAGATAATCATCTTTGAATGAACAATCATCTTTACACAGAACACCAGATTCATGTGTGAAGAGTGAAGTGTCAAATATGAATAAACACTTTAACTTATGATTTTTCTT
>NW_018212314.1:0-957 GCF_001263595.1 Phalaenopsis equestris | reverse complement strand
AAAGGCATGGCGATGCTCAATACGCCGCCGAAGAAACGGAAAGTTGACTCCTTTCCTATCAACAAAATATAGTCCCGTCCTTTCTAGCATATTAAATTTCCTGACTATTGTAGTTAATTGAGTTCCATCACAAATGAAGATAGTCTCGCCTTCAAATCTATTACAGAGGCACCCAAGGTAGAAGATGAAGTACAAACCATCTCCAATCATAGCAGAGGATACAAAGATGTTAGGTTAGGTTGGGGATGTGTCCAATTTCACATTTTGAATTGTATGGGAAGTGGTCAAAGCTCCCCTGCAATATCATATCAAGGCAAGCAATGACTCCCCATTCTTTGTAAGGTCGATCAAGAAGGCAAGATTGCTTGAACTAATTTAGTTAATGTGTTTAACATAATCTTAAATTCTTACCAAATTATCTACTAGCACGCATTGAAGATGTGAAAGGGTTTACCCATGATTTTACCTCGACTTCATGGAAGACTGCTCTAGGTATGCACATATCAGTGATGGACATGCCCCAGAAGCAACCATCAAAAGTAGGAATAAAAGCATGGATGAGCTTGCACATGGTTTTCAAGGCCAAGTGCTCAATGTGATTAGTGATTCATATTGGATAGAATTTTGTTTGTCAAGTGAAAAGACTACAATATTGACAAACCTGCTAACACGACAACTTCCTACTGGCATATGACACCTGCGCATAAGGGCTTAGACAGATAGGTTGGATGGAATGTTGTAGAAGGGTTATAAGAGCATTTTGGCTTTTAAGATATAGTTGAACAACGCCATTTTTGTTATAAAGGAGTCAGTCACAAAATAGAAAAAGACCTTACGCTCAAGGAACTGATCAACCATGAATGAATGAACAAAAGAATTGAAAAATTATAACTAAAGAGGATTAAGATAACTTCTTAAGCCTTGTTTAAAATTGTGCAATATGAAGCGCGTCTTGAG
>NW_018212313.1:0-957 GCF_001263595.1 Phalaenopsis equestris | reverse complement strand
AAAAAAAAAAGAAAAGAAAATAAACCTGCAACAGATGCACTATTTAGAAAATTGTAATATTTCCAAAACATAAAATATGAGGAGGGCTTACGGCTGCAAAGCATGCACATAGCCAGAAAAACGAAAGAAATTGCTCAATATTGCACGACGGAGTATTTCTTCTTACCCTAAACCTCTTGTCACGGAGGAGCAGCTGCCTTTCGTCCTCGTCTGCGACAGAAACGCGACTATCCTCTGCAATAAGCACGTCAATCAGCAGACTCCAATCCTAAGACTTCTCCACAGAAAATAAACCAAAACATAAAGAGACAGGAATCCTAGCCATACCAGGAAGGCGGAGGCAGACCTCCGCCGACGGCCGAGCCAAGACGGAGTAGACAAGCGAATGGAGACGAAGCAGGTAAGACAATGGGATAGACTCCTTTCCTTTTTACAGAAATCGACAAATCACATCGGCCGATAACGACAATCCATCAAAGAAAACTTGGTTGTGGAAGAAAGAGGCGAGGAGCTGGGAGGCACAGATTCAATTTGAATTCGCGAATGGAAGATAGGATATTCCGTGTTTGCTGTCCTGCAGCGGATCTAAGATGAATAGTGCAATTATAATTACTGATGGCGACCAGTGGTCCGCAGATTAAAAAAATACTGGGAACAATAATAGCAAGAACTCGTCGGTCTAGTGGGCCTACCTTGCTCTCTAGTCAGACACTTATAAGGAGATAATTTTTACACATGGCCACAATTTAAATTTAAAAAAATTACATTTATATTTAATAATTTAATCATGAATTTTTCATTAAAGATCTCTATTTTCCTTCACGATTGCCTTTTCATTCTTTAAAGTTTTGTTCTCTTCCTAGATAGAGGACAATTACCCTCACAAATGAAGTACTCCAGCCTGAGTTTTTTTAGGGTTTGTTTGGGGCAGCTTATAAGTGCATCGTTTGGTTCGCG
>NW_018212312.1:0-957 GCF_001263595.1 Phalaenopsis equestris | reverse complement strand
ATTAATATCAAAACTTTATTCAAAATATATTATGATAGACCGCAAAATCATCATTAGGTTCTTTGGTTAGATAAGACTACATATGAGTGAGTCAAGTTCGAGCAATCTTTTAACTTGAATTTGATTAAATTTAATGAGATAGAAGTTACGTCTATTTTGACTATATAAGATCTCATGAATTTCTTTTATCTAAATAAGGCTAAATCACTATAAACATGACTTTATTCATATGTAGTCTTATCTCAATTAGAAAGGTCTTCATTACAAAATTATGAATATTTACTTACCCATAATATTAGAATAAGAGTTTTCAGACAATAATGCTAGTTAAGTGACAAGCATTAGGCAACAACAACCTATGAAGAGTAATTAGGTTACAAAAGACATGACAATAGTTGGACCATGAATTGTTGGGGGGTGGTCGGTAACTATTGTTGGTGCTCGTTCTCTTTCATATCTCTTCATTAATCATCTGTAATTCCTTCTCGTGTTAAAAATGATGTTATGTTTATAGTGATTAAAGAAATGTGTTATGATAAATATGGTTGAAATCTCAAAATGGCCTACGGATCAGTTTGATTTATTCTCTTAATTATATATTGCTCTTTCAGCATTTAAGTGTCTTAATGATCTTAGAATTGAGTGATATTCGGCTTGTTGATTTCCCCTCTTCAAATAGCTCGATTCTACTATAAGCATGCCAAATTTAAAGATTCTCATAAGTCTTTAACTAAAATACTTTGATGCTTACAAATGTACTTCAAGATTTGACTTTATTTAAACTTGGACCGAATCACTTTTAACATTGATTGGCCTGTCATTGAGATGTTTAATTAAATTTTCAGTTTGTTAAAATTAGAGTTTGTATGATCTCAAATTTAATTTCAAAAATTTCTAACATATATATTGCATCAACATTAATGCTAAATTAGCTAAATTTTAAATAATACACCATTT
>NW_018212311.1:0-957 GCF_001263595.1 Phalaenopsis equestris | reverse complement strand
GAGGCTAACCCTGCAGCTAGCAAGACTTGATGACAAATCTGGTATCATTGCTATTCTCTCTCAACTATTCGTACTTATTTAACGTGCTCCACCAGAAGACCATCTTTGCATGACAAACTGTAATCTCCCCAAGAAGATGCTTTATACGAGCTCCCAAACTCTCAATCTCATCTGAAGTATCAGAGGAATGCTGGTGAGACCTCTTGAGAGTTTCATAGCACCTCTTAAACTCATCATGTGCAATGCCAATCACCTTGTGATGTCTTCTAATCTTTTCATGAAGGTCAGGTAATGAGGTCCTAATCTGAGTAACAATTAACTAAGAGTTAGCGAAATAAAAACTCCACCTCCCGGCATACCACCTCCTGGTATGTAAGCTCTGAGTCCTCTAAACTAAAGTGTGCAAGAAAGTCCAACATGACATTTGCATCCGCCGTAAAGCTCTCCAAAGACTGAGGTAATTTTGGATCTAATTCATATATCAAACTCCACAAAAATGCCAAGACATATTCAACATGTCCTGATGCCTAGGATCAATAAACAAAGGGCGTTAGCAGTGAATGTCAGACTCATATTATGCTCTTGTTGGCACTGCTTAGAATAATAATAAGAGATACATTAAATATTAACACCTCGTAATAGAAACACAACATAAATGAAAAATAATTTGAATATGTGATTTTTGAATTTGAAAATTTGTCACCGGATTCACAATATATATGCAAGAAAAGATGAAGTATTTAAAAATAAAATCTTAAAGTGAACATATGCACACATCAACTTACTCATTTAAAAAATACAAATTGATGTAATATCGAATCATATATGTCATGTTTTTAAAGCAATTATTGATTCAATTCTTTTTTTAAAGTTATGCAAATTGTCTTAAGACATGTAAAGATATCTAAAATAGCCAAATATATGAAATTAAAAACCCACATGGGCTCTAGCAAAAAA
>NW_018212310.1:0-957 GCF_001263595.1 Phalaenopsis equestris | reverse complement strand
TTGCATGTGAGGCGAACTTCTCTTTAAGTTTATGTGTTTCCATATGATATCTGGACCTGCAGTAGATGTTGCAAGAGACAAATATGTTAGTATTACATGTTAAGACTAGGTGATTTACTTGGCTCATAAAATAAAAAGCAAAAAATGATTGTTTCTCATAGTTTTACAATCACATGTAGATAAAAAGAGTTTTGGCCAGCAACACTAAAGCTGAGCACAATTACAAATGTTTGCTTTTTGTGATCGATGTTTTGCTGATGTAAATGCTCAAAACATAATAGATGCCAACATATCTAGAAAGGAAGAGCTTTTCCTGGTTTTATAACTTGGATGTGCTTCCTTTGAACAAAGTAAACTTGATTAGGAGATCAAAGAAATGAAGTTCCTTATGCTGAGTTTAACAAGCTAGATGGATTGTTACTTTGGGTTTTGCTAGCAATACAACGATCCTCAAATGGAACCTAGACTCAGGTGCCACGGTGCATTAAACATCCAACACTGAGAAACTACAAAATCCGAGCACATATACCGGTTCATATCAAGCCATAGTATGAAATGGAGAAGCCCTTCCAATCAAAAAATTATTCCATCAGAACACCGGACGCAAAATTTGCTTCCGGAGTCCAGTAAACATGTGCCACGTGGCAAGTGGGTCTCACTCCTCTTATAAACCTACCCAACCAGTGTCTTGTAGTGAGACCCACTTGCAAGTGCTCACTAGACTCCGGATGCAAATTTGCTTCTGGTGTCCTGATGAAATAATCTCTCCTTCCAATCACTCACTTCAGTTAAGATCTTTTACACAGTCCAACCCGTACGCTTACTCTCTCTAAGCTTCTCCATGTACCAAATCTCTCCCATAATCTTCTTTCGGTATCTTTTTCTCCTCATAACTTTTGTATCAATGACTTAAAGACAAATTAAATACTTCTTCAAGGACCCATCAAACAAGGTCTA
>NW_018212309.1:0-957 GCF_001263595.1 Phalaenopsis equestris | reverse complement strand
GTCCCATCACTAGGCTTCTAGGACAGTCAAAAGAACAGTCATATGACTAGATTCTAAGTCATAAGAAGAAGACTAGATCTCACAAAAAATGAGGTCAATAAGGAGGATGTCTACAAAATTACAATGAATCTACCCTAGCCATCCCACAATGACAAAATTGAAGAAAAGAAGAGAAACTCAGAACTATCAAGAGTATGCTCTATGTTTGAGAAGCTAGCACACAAGGAAAAGTATTATAAGTTTTTTTCTCCATTGGAGCCAACTTTAAAGTTTTAGTTTCCCAATTTTGGTATTTTCCTTAATATTTGTTTCAAGCTATTATATTTTTTCTTTGTTGGGTCTGAGTAGTTGTTCTATGTTATCATTTCTGATTTGATTCATCTAGTTTTTATTTTCACTCCAATTTTATCTTTGAACTTTTTAGTATCAATAAAAGTTACTTTCATTTTTATTTGTAATACAAGTCATTCTGTGAAAATATAAAGCAGGTTCAAATCACTTCCTCATGCTCAGCATCGTCGGGGTGACGAGGTGTACGCCTTTTGAACCCGGGGTGTGACATTTGACTCGTTTATAACCCTATTTGTAGCTTGCCTTGTCGTCCACCCCTCGTCTTTTATTGTTTGGTCATTGATTTAGTCAAACATTATCGAGATATCTGCTGTCTACAACATGAGTTTCCATTTTCCTCTTTCCAATCCACTGTCTTGTCACTGTTCACGATTCTTTTCAGCTTATGACCACTTCCCCACTCATATAAATCAATCATAAAACTTTTCTAACTCCTTTTGTGCTGTATCACACCTTCTAAGAGCCCTAGAACGATTTTAATAACTTGGATCACATGTACAAATGGGATCATCATATGATATATGATAAAAATACTATACAAGCAATGATGCAAGCTTAACCTCATTTCTCTCCATATTTTTTGAACCTTACTAATCAACATTTCTT
>NW_018212308.1:0-956 GCF_001263595.1 Phalaenopsis equestris | reverse complement strand
TCATTTAATTTTATGAATTTTGAGTCATGAAGTTTGATTTTATAAATTTAAAAAATCCTAACAATATCATTAAAAAAATCCAAATTTATCATATATACAACATTTGATTAAAAAAAATAAATTGATATTATACATTTGATACATTAACTTTCAATGTTTGTTCATATTCAACCTCCAATGAACAATTAAAATTCTGTTTATGCATAAATGAACTATTCAAACTGAATTAAACTTTGATTCGACCAGTTCAATTTTATCAGAATTTTAATTGGTTCGGTTTTTCAGATTTTTTATTTTTGTTGAAATCAATTTTACCAATTTGCAAACCTATCCATCTGAATCTAGTGCATGCTTGCCCCAATATTATATAAGTGGAATCTTTACTATAGCTACAAGAAATAAGTAAATGGTAGCATTTCAAACATTAAATATTTCACAAACCAAACATTTAATTTACAAAATACTTTTGTTTAGACCTGTCACGTTCGTAACAGCCTCTCGCGAGCTTATCACTCTTGCACCCGGCCACCAGTGAATATTACGTGGGGGAATCAACACATGCGGATTCATGGCATAGGTGGCATTGATATTTTTTTCTCGAGCACACTCCCACAAGTTCTACCTTCCCAATTTCTCCTTGAACCCGGTGGCTTTTCTTCTTCTCCATACTCATCCTTTCAGATTGTAGTAGGCAAACTTCAATGCACAAGTGTATAAAAGATTGAGGGAGGGCTTATGAGAACATGATGGGTATTGATGTTGGAAGAAATGTTCATGATTTTGCCTTCAAACCCTGTAATCCGAGTTGTCTCCGCCATTTTCTCCATCTAAGAAAATGACCTAATTTAATGACTATCAATAAATCTCTGTTAATTTTGTTGCCTGGCGGAGAAACTTCTTTGTCGTTAACTTTCAATCATCAAGGTAGGCATTTCTTGTTTCATTTACTTTTTTTT
>NW_018212307.1:0-956 GCF_001263595.1 Phalaenopsis equestris | reverse complement strand
GTAAATATATAAGAGTTAGGTGGTATGTATGTAAACGCTACTTTCAATTTTTTTGTCAGGACACAGCGTCGAGAAATCACTAAAGTCAGTAGGTATTAACTAATTTAATTGATGAAAAGAATTTTTTAAATTATTATCAAAGTTTTGTCGTTTACGTTTCATTTATTTTAAATCAATATTTGAAAAAAAAAATAATAGTCTCCGTCACAATGTCAGTAGGTATTAACTAATTTAATTGACGAAAAGATTTTTAAAATTAATATAAATGTTGTGCAATTACCATTGCAGTTATTTTATATTTACATGTTAGCCCTTATAATTCTTTTAAAAAAAAAATGATTTTCTTCTTCACTTACAATGACTTTCAAGGGCCTTATCTATTAAATTACCCTCGCCTCTGTAAATAATCCTTTGTTGATGTAATTAGATAACTTTGTATTCATTATAATATAGAATGTGCGCATTATATGTAATGTTTTCTTAAAACGTTATTAAGTACAAATTATATTTTGTGTTCGAATTATATATAATCATTAAAATATCAATATCTTGAACCCATTTATTGCAGTCACATATAACCAAGCTGGAAGTGTGGTAATTAATTGTGTGACTGAAAATTTCAATCATGAAAAATAGGTGACTAAGAGTTTCAATGATGTAGTTTCCAAAAATATTGATAGTTTGTTCCCTTTCATAAACAAATTTAACAACGTGACAAAAATGCTCGTGTGCTTTTGAATAAGTAGTTAATTATTTTCTAAGAAAATGGATTATTTTTTTTATGCAATTGATTAAAAATACATCACTTAGTCATACTAGCTGATAAGATATAATTATAGCTTAAAATTCGTGTAATGAAATTAATTATTTAATTCAATGAGAATACTTGGCATCTATTTTGTATAAGTATACATTCATGCATAGACATGTTTGTATGTATGAATGCACATATATAT
>NW_018212306.1:0-956 GCF_001263595.1 Phalaenopsis equestris | reverse complement strand
TTTTTTTTTTCCTTAAATAAAAAGTTTTAATTTTTTAGTGTAAAAATATATATATTTTTTTGCAAAATGAATAAAATGAAAACTTTTTTATCCGTTAGTTAATGTTAACATGTTTTAAAGGGAGAATTTGTAATAATTTTATACTTCAATCTCTACCCGTAATATGCCTCTTAACTCATTGGCTACAAAGGTTTCTCTATATGAGAAATATGTTAGCACGAATCTCAAGTAGATGAACAGCTCGGATGGTAGATACGAACGATCGATGCAGGCGAAGGAGACATATGGTTCTAGCGATCGAAGGAACGTATCAATGAGCTTCTCATAGGGTGGCGATCGACCTTCATGAGGATCAACAAGAAACATCCTTTTTTGGATAGACTGTCAGCAGACTCAAGACACAATGAGCGATCGACGAGCTTTCTATCGATCGAAACAGTCCTCTGGTCTTATTATTTGTGGATATTTTTGTAATTATCAAAAAGTCCTATAAGGCTAATAATGATGAGACTCATATAATTTTGTAGAATCTAGACCCATTCCTTAAATAGGGGGTCAATGTCATTAACAAAGGATACACATTTCTTGTTGCTCTCTACTTTCTCTGTTCATAATGTTTTATAACTTGGGTGTGTTTCCCAGATAGTTTTAGATTCAACATCCTTTAACGTCCGATGAGCATAGAAACATGTCGTCAACAAGAAGAGGAGCCCAACAACAACAATAAAGAGAATCCAATCAGAGGAATGCAGTGGAAGCAACATGCACTAGAGAGTTTGTGGAAGAACTTGTCCAACAAGGCCTGCAAGATTTGAGAACTCAAATAACTACTAGAAGTCAGGACAATTTGCAGAGGTGCTCAAAGTCGCTGCTGCCTTAAGGATAGTTCTAGTCCCGGAAAGAGAACCGACCCATCAAGAGCACCTAACCCCCCTCAAGGAGAACCACCAACAAAC
>NW_018212305.1:0-956 GCF_001263595.1 Phalaenopsis equestris | reverse complement strand
GGGACAGTAGACGAGTCCGCTTCCATTCGACGGAAGACGATCACGAGCATCTGAATAAGGGAGGCCTTAGCGGTTGTCTGGTTGACTGCGTTGCGGCTGTGCAGGTAGAGGTCGTAGCAAGTGCGGACGACACGGAGAAGCGAGTCTCCATGGATGCGGAGGGAGGTGGAGGTGACGGCAGAGAGAAGGGTCTTGACGATGAGTAGCTCGAGCGTTTCATCAGCATGCGACTGGCAGGAGCAGGCCGCATCAATGAGTCGGGCGAGGAGCTGCGCGTCGGGGGAGGAGGAGGGGTCCGCCTCGCCGTGGAGGTAGGAATGAGAAATAAGTTTGTGGGTGCAGTCGAGCGCGGGCTCCGCGAGTTTGAGGGAGCCGGAGGAGCATGCAGAAATGAGGGGGGAAATGTACATCTCAGACTCGGCTAGGGAAAGGTCGAGGAGGGGGCCAGGGATGGAGTCGGAGGAGGAGGCGGGAGAGGAGGGGGAAGGGGGAGGGGGAGGGGAGGAGATCCGTTCGATGAGGGATTTGCACTGGTGAGAGAGCTTGGATTGGCCCTTGCGCCATGATGCGGCGTTCTTGATGATCTTCTCGAAGGCGGGGACGAGGATCTGACTCAACCGGAAATCAGCTTCCGTGTTTAAAGAAGCCATTTCCGGAGCCACACGCCGGGTGGAGGGAGGGAGGGAGGGACCGGGAGCGGGTTTGCCTCAGATCTGGATTTGGGAAGTGGGAAGGGAGAAAGTCCGGTACGTTCAAAGGATGATAACCGTAACAGTGGCGGCTGGACTCGCGACGCAAGCGAGCGGAAAAATTACAGGACCCCACCGAACGATTACAGACTCTTGCTCCGTTTATTTTGTTGGTGGGCTTCAGTGCCGCGCTTGCTGGCATTACCAAATATCGTGCAAAAATTTAGCTGGCTTCATCGATTGTCTGAGCTCCTGCGTTTTTCCAGT
>NW_018212304.1:0-956 GCF_001263595.1 Phalaenopsis equestris | reverse complement strand
ACTTTATATATTAACCAAAATTACTGGAATATGGTAGAATCTTATTCTAACCAAAATTGGTTACACGGACTTTAAAGTTTAAATAGTGACTATTGGATCAAAAGAGAGAAATCTTGGTCCGAGAAACTTTCGGGCATACCTTTTCAAGAAATCATAAGACGGGCATATTAATCCAATTTTTGCTGCTATGAGGCCATATAAAACCAAATTCCCAAAAAAATCAAAAAATAGAGCCCTTTTAAATATCCCAAAATAGAATGACCCCAACGTTCAAATAAAAAAAAACAGTCATGAAAAGAAAAATCTTCTAAAAATTGAGAAAGAACACGAACCCTAAAACTCAAAAATCAGTTTAAACACCGCAAAAATACCTGATTAAGAATAAAACTCTTGCCCTGGCGCGCACGCCCACATACAGACACGACACCGATCGGTCCCTTGACAAGCTGCAGAGTAGCAACAGCCTCAGGATCCATCACGAACTTCCCCTTCTCATCGCAGTAAACAAGCCGAAGAGGTCTAGCCGGCCCGACGCCCACCGATTCAGAGCCAGAATTGCCGCTAGGGCTCCCTTTATCGGATCTCGGCGGTACCTCTTTTTCTTTAGGTGCAGAACCCCCACGGAATCTCAGCCTCTCCATCATCTTCCTCGCTTACTTCGCTCACAGTCTCCTACCCTTCTCCGCCAAAGACTTCTCCGATTCCTTCTTAAAAGTTCCTGCCGTTTTGCTTCAGCGCTGCGAGGTTAAATTTTTGAAAGTAGCAGCAGCTGAATATAGTGTTAGTATAAAATGACGTTTTTACCCTTGCAATGTTAGCCAATTGGCGTTGCCCATAAGCTTCTAAGTGAAACGTGGCAGTGCCCTATGCCCGTAATTATTTGTTAGACCGCGGTTCAGACCGGTGGAAATTAGACCGTTAAGTAGTGGAACGATGAGCCATATGACATCTGGTTA
>NW_018212303.1:0-956 GCF_001263595.1 Phalaenopsis equestris | reverse complement strand
TTTTTTTTAATTTGAAGAAAGTTACAAATACATCAAATTTACTTTTAAACTCATGAAGTTCATTTTCCTCATTAGGACAAAAGCTGTTATGGATATGATATCCTGGGTTGAAACTTTATTTCTTTCATTCGAAAGTTCTTTTTCTTTGGGATCTATATATTTTAAACCGTTGAAAATGGATATTGCCACCAGTAATTTGTCTAGGCCTTCGATGGCTATAATTATGGTTGAGTGGGATGTTACTTCTGTTTTTCATGACTCAATTTGGATGGGGAATACAAATGATGGAAATTGACAGAAAGCTGAGATGGAATTTGTCCCACATTACTACACTAAATGCAAAATGTTTGGGCATCTTCTCTCTCATTATTTTAGTGTTCATCCTGAATTGTGGAAAAATAAAAATACAAATAGAAGAATTCAAAATGAGCTGAATTCTGATTCTAAATCTCCTCAGAATGTTATGCATAATAATGATGTTGGAGTTGGTTTGTTACATTCTTTTCCTATTAATAATATGTCTATTCTGGATGTGATTGTTGCTATTGTTCCTAAATAGTTGATAATTCTTTGATTATAGAAAAGGTTCTTTCTCCATATGTTAATCTTTCAACTGTTATTGTTGATAATGGAAATCTTGTTCCTAATGAGATGATTCAAGATATTAATAATGTTTGTATTTCTGAAAATCTGCAATTACATAAACAAATGGTTCTGCACTTAAGTCTGGTTATTGAGCAAGGTCCTGCTCTTACTCAAATAGATTTGGAGGAGGATTGGATGATACAACGATCATCTAGAAAGAGAAAGTTTAAAGTTTGTAGAGAACTGGGTTATCTTAATCCTGGTGCTCTTCATTCTCATTTACAGAGTAAAGAAGTTGATAAGCCTGAAATGGCAATTACTTCTATACCCAACAAAGGAAAGATTGTTATTGATGAAGTTTAACACTTTAA
>NW_018212302.1:0-956 GCF_001263595.1 Phalaenopsis equestris | reverse complement strand
ATAAGCTAAAAAAAAGGAATAACCTAAGTCTAATAGCATTATTAGAGACATCAACATACCTAAAGGTAGTATATAGTTCTAAATCAGTATATGTGAGGGATTATAATGGGTAATCTCCCAAACTGGTTATGTTGAAGCATTTAGATGATGACATGTTTGAGTTCAAAAGAGGTAGCTTGTATGGTAGAGTTATTAATACTCAATTGAATTTCCTCTATTGATAGGTTGACATACTCCTTAATGGGTCTAAGGCGTTCTTCTTGAGGATTTGTCATTGCTCCAAGTCACAAGTTGTGATAGAAAGCTAGTGGTGGACAAAATCCTCACTAGAAAGACTCTATGAGAGCAGGTGGTTGACTGCGTCTCCACTCAAAGACTTCATAAGGCAAGATGCCTAAAAAAGCATAGGTACATCAAAAACCTCAAAAGCATACAAGCCTCAAGAGGCACAAGTGCATCAACGATCTCAGGAGACTACAAGCCTGAAAAAACACTGGAGTACTTTAAGCTCCTAGAAGGCATAAGACTAAGAAGACACAAGTCTGAGAAGATACATACCTAAAAGGGCGCAACTTCACAATGCATGAGCCTCAAAAAGGTACATGATTCTTTTTTATAAAATGTATGTGCTAACTTTAATTGCAGAATTCTGTATGATTGAGCAGATAGAACAACCCCAGAAACAACGTCAAAGACGTACAAAGAAATATGTTATCATTTACAAATGCCACATTAGACAATTTAAAGTCTACAAAGAATAACATATACTTGTACAAAGGCTACAACAAATCAGGTTATCTTCAGGAATCATCATCGCTTTTCCAAAATTCTAGTAGTTCTGTTGATCTTCAAAGGGTCTCATGATATCGCCACTACAGAAGCATAAAAATCTCCCTCAAAAAGTGCAGCAGAAAAACTCCAACATTTCTTCATCTAGTTTGGAATGTGTGATAGCG
>NW_018212301.1:0-956 GCF_001263595.1 Phalaenopsis equestris | reverse complement strand
AAAAAAAACATCGTAGAAGAGGGTTTGGCTCAGCCTGTTTGGTGATCGGCAGTTCAGTCTTTTAGGGAAATGGGTCCGATTCGGCAATTCAATATTTGTGTGTGTATTCCTCATTTCCTTATTTTTGTACAAAATATCTCAGCATTTTCCTTTGGTTATGATTTTCATATTCATGATTTATATGTCATTTATTTCCTCTCTTCCATAATAATAAAAGCAAACTCATGGGCACGTACTTAAACTAGTTAAGTTAATTCTGTGCCAAAAACGGGAAGCCTATGTTCATTTACACCATTAAAGCTTTATTTAGTTGCGTTTAAGTAACAAGAAATGGCATATTACCTCTAATATTCTAAAAGCAATCCTTGCGCAACAATCTAACAAATATACAAATAATAGAAGGGCATCAAAAAGAAGCAAAATTTTTACATGAAAGTAAAGAAGCAATGGAAGTTTGTTCTTAGTTTAAATGGTTCCACTAATGTGTCTTGAGCTACAAATGATGTCATTTACCATTGTTGGGGAAGACTTTGTTACAATATGTAGGCATAAATCATAAAAAATAGATTTTATGATGGGTGGAGGAGCTTAGAGACTTTGGGGTCTTTATAAGAGATGGTTTATGATATGTTCAATCATCACTCTCTGAGGAGTGGAGTCTATAGTCTATATATGTTTGTTCATGATATGTTATGCTATGTATTTCATTATATGGTATAGTATGAGATCATATGTGACTTGTTTTACTTGTTTGTCTAAATTTCATGTAGTTTCAATGCTTTTATCTGACCCTTTAAATTAAAATAAAAATTTAACTTTAGAATTTATTCAAAATTAAAGGGTAAAAGTATATAAGCATATAGTAAAGAATCTGAATTAAAGGGTTTGAATAGGCTTAGTAACTGATTAAAATCTGATTTATAACTATAGCAATACCTAATTTATATATTTTTTCA
>NW_018212300.1:0-956 GCF_001263595.1 Phalaenopsis equestris | reverse complement strand
AACTAAAAAAATAAAGTAAGCTTGATAATTAATAATAATAATTTTAAAAGCTATAAATTTATTTAATTTGATAAAATAGAAATTATTGTATCTAATTAGTTTAATAAATTACTAATTAATTTTTAATTAAGAATTGTTCTTATATTAATTATAAATGATATAAGTGTTAAATATTAATTAATTTATAAAAAATTAATTCATCTATTATTTATTAAATTAGTATTTACAGAACTGATTAAAAAAGATCAAATTATAATGAGAAGCACCTGCCAATATCTATGAATTTTTCCCGATTGCCGCTCAGGCTTGTCGTGTCCGTTGCAGTATGTTTGACTTCATGCCACAATCGACCTTCCTACCCTCATCCGTTCAACATAATTACAGATTGTAGTACCCAGAGGTGGAAAAAAGCGACGTAGAGACCAAGCTTTGCCCGGATCTCAGCGGTGCGAGGAAGACGTAAGAAGAAGATGACGTCGAGGCGGCGATGCGTTCTCTTCCCATGGCTAATTGATCCCTTGCAACCTTTTAAACTCGGATCCTAACTCTAGCCATTGCTCCCGGCCAATCTCACCTTCAACCTCGAGGTTCGGATCTCAAATCCCATCTCTCGATCATTTCTGTACTTCTTGGGATCTTGTTACTGCCGCATTGTTGTTTGAGTTGGAATCAGGTGGACTTAAAGTTGGTTGTGGAAGTATTGATACGTGGATCGTAATCTTGTTGTGGTTGTTAGGGATGGTTGATGCTCCGAAGATACTTTACATCGTGGTGGTGGACGAGGAAGAGAAAAGGGAGGATGGAAGGGAGGGGGGTACCTTCAGGTATACGCGCCCGGTGCTGCAAAGTACGTTGCAGCTCATGGGATGCAAGGCACGTCACGCGTTCAAGGTTTGAACGTTGGTTTAAGATATGTTTATGTAGGCGGTGTTGATTTGGAATGTTTATGGTTGATT
>NW_018212299.1:0-956 GCF_001263595.1 Phalaenopsis equestris | reverse complement strand
TTTAGGCATGCATGAAAGGAGCACATAAATCGACTATCCAAGATTCAATACCAACGAAGGAAAAAACCAGAGCCTCATTATATTTCACTTGTAGAGGTATTTGTAAAGAGATTCTTATATTGGCCTTCACGACCAGCCTTCTATGGAGCTTTGCAGTTTTTCTTGAAATTTTCTTGAAATGACATTTCTTCCCAGAATTGCCGCATTCACCTCTGTCAATTCCTTTGGCTAACCAGAAATTTCCTCTTTTGAACTTGAATATGTTTCTATCTGTATTCATGTCCAAATTCTTTCCTTTGTTTTCAACATTCAATGCAAAACTTAAAGATTCATCATTCGATGTCTTTCAGCAAATTTCTTATTCAACACTAACATCAGAATGTCATTGAAGCTCAACTTCATACTACCTGAAAAGTTACTCACCACCATGACTAATCGTCTCAGCTAACCGAAACTGAAGGCAGAATTAACAGTGCCCTGACAACATCATCAAATTTGATACTCACAGAGCACAACTGACTTATCACAATATTGAAATTATTCAAGTGTTCATCCAGTGAAGCGTCTCTCATCATATTCATGTTGAATAACCTCTTCATCAGAAAAATATTATTTGAAGCACAAAATTTTCATGCATCCTTGTTAGTGTCGCCATAAGATTCACCATAATTTTCTCATTCATTGTGTTGAACGCAACATATGAGGAAAGCGAAAGACTAATCAAACCTATGTTTGTCTGATCCAGTGTTTCTTATTCTCTCAGTGTTATTGCTTCAAACTTCTTGGTGCTTCCTTGTAGTGGCAAATACAATTTTCCACTACAATTGTTTTTTATATAGCAAATCTCTCACTTCATTTTCGAGAACACAATGTTCGATCCATTGAACTTCTTCGCTTTGTATTTTGTTTTGTTGGTCATTACTCCCACTCAAATCCAATAACTTCAGAAAAAAAAA
>NW_018212298.1:0-956 GCF_001263595.1 Phalaenopsis equestris | reverse complement strand
TAACTGTTATTTTAGTTACGGCGGTTAACACAGCCGTCGGGAAAGTTATGTAGCTGTGATCATTCTTTGCAGCAGTTTTATCTGCTGCAGATTTCTATGATTCTTTTAATTAATTTTTATAATATAAATATTTTCAATAAACTTTCTTATATAATAACAGAAATATATATGAAAGAAGATTTGCATATGTATTTCTATGTCTAACACACTGCTAACGTAAAAATTGAAATTTGTATTGGATATAGAAATACATATAGAAATTGGTGGTATGTATGTAAATGGCCCAAATATGAAAAACATGTAATAAAACACATAATTCATATAGGATATTATTAATATCTCAAATACATCAAAAAATATATCAATCTATCATTTCAGTTTTCAATAACTTAAAAAAATATATATATTCAAAGAGCATAAAAATATCTAAATTTTATGAACTATGTAATAACATCCCCTAAACATTAAACCATCTATCAATCTATGAGATAAACCTTCACGAACCTTGCAATAAAAGAAATCAAATTACAATAAGCAAAAGTGCATAAAAAAAAGAAGACCAATACGTGATATTCCCCCCTCAATTCGTCATTCAGCTTTAGATTCGTTGCATCTCTGTTAAGAACAAACACAATCAATTAATAAATTTAAGATGATTAAAACGAAATAAAATATTTAATAACTTAAAAAATAACATACTGAGTTTGATGCTCCTTGTGGTTGATAATTCGACTGTGTTGAACTCATTGTCTTAATTAAGTCCATAAGGAATGCATCTCATATTCTAATTTTTTAATTCACATAGAAATAGACATACTATTGCTTTCATCTGCAGTTGTGGTACTGTGGAAAAAATCGAGTTGGAGTGACTCCAAACCCCGGTGTTAGTATCCTTTCAGGGTGTTCAGGACCCATGACTATCATGAAAGCCCTCTCATTTGCTTCTATATTACCAT
>NW_018212297.1:0-955 GCF_001263595.1 Phalaenopsis equestris | reverse complement strand
TCAATCACGAAGCCTCCCATCGATCGCTGAAAATCCTCTGAACATTCAACCAAAAGTTGACAGAACCCCACCGACCGACTTTTTCTAGCAAGATATTGCGATTCAAGTTATTAGAAATTATAATTAAGCAAACGTCGAACTACACGACTTTCAGAATGTTAACGATGAGGGTCTCACTACCGCCTGATAGGGAAGATCGATATCATATTCCATTGATGAATTATGGTTTGGTGAGATGTTTTTTGGATATGGAAACTGTGATCATAACCAGAGAAAGCTGCACCTGCGGTTTTGCCGCTTCCCGTTTGTCGGCCATTTCCAGTTGTGGGGTCAGTTGTCGACCGACCTATTTTGCTGAAAGTCCCAGAAGCCAAACAATCCCACTGACCAAATAGTTGCTACCAACTCTTTTTTAGTTGTTGATCACGTTGTTGGTTGAACGATTCCATCAACTGAGCACGTTGCCAACCAACCAAATTCAGGCGGCTCACTCAATCCAGTGGCTGACCAAGTGGCCTTGATCAATCCAGCGGCCAACCAGTTGCCGCCTTGATCAATCCAGCGGCCAACCAGTTGCCGCCCCGCCAATTCAATTAGCTGATCACGTTGTCGGTCGATCAAATCCAATAGAGCCGATGACAATAAATGCAGTTGTAGTCAAGGCGGCCGGAGGGAATGCTCGACGCCACGGTCGGTTGCCAAAGAAGCATCAATTGATCTCCACCGCCGCATCCACCGGCCAAGAAAGGGAAAATTTACATACATACCACCCAATTCTGCCTCTATATATCTATATATCTAACCCCTAAACCTTGTTATTTTTTTTGTCGGCCAGTGCGAACAGAAAGGTTTACATGCATATCACTTCTTTCTTCTACCGACTGCCTCTCAACCATCACCTAGCCTACCAGCCACCTCTTTGTTTGAATAACTCGAGTTCAGCGGCTACTTTTTC
>NW_018212296.1:0-955 GCF_001263595.1 Phalaenopsis equestris | reverse complement strand
TGTGTGTGTGATGTGAATATTGGTTGTATTGCTTAAGCTCACCAGCAATTATATTTAATACACCATCAACAAATTTTATCAAACAACATGGACCTTGAGACATATCATAAATTTAATAGTTCTTTTTTAAGCAATAAACATTCAAAATCTAATTAAAGATAATTCAGAATTCTAATTTCAATAAACTTATAGTAAAAAGATCGGCTCGATGAGATAGAATCCAATGACACAAAAGCTAGTCCAATTTGAGTTTGATCAAGCCCAAATCAAATCGTTAAATCACTTTTAAAAGCTTTTGGTGCTTTATTGGAAGGTTAAATAAATTCAAAATTTGACAGACTAATAGTCAAATTGAGTAACTCCATGACATGAATCCAACAAGTTCAAAATAGACCAATTCTGACATTATTAAGGCACTCAAAAGTCCATAAAATATCATCAAATTGAGGGAAACTCTCCAGGCCATTAAATGGAGTGATACAAATTATTTTCTTATTTGTAGGGAGGTCATTCTGAGAATCTATGAATAGAGCCCTACCCCCTTCATGAAAGAGGGGATAAGCCTTCAACTGGATGAAGAGTTGGATAGAAGAGATGGAGTTAAAGTTCAATATTCTACATTGAAGATCCAAAGAACACGACCTACTCTTATAGTCACTGACCACAATCAACTATCACGACTCTCTAGCCTTCGTGGACCACTATTAGACGACTCTTACTCGTTGCAATGAAATCCCTTACAAAATCATGGTGTATAATGTAGAATCCCAACTCATGTTGTCGTACAATGATGAGCCCCGAAGATAGTGTAACAATGCATCCCAAATACGATGTAATGATGTTTCTCTCATATAGTGCAACAACGTAGCCTAAATAAAGTATAATAATGCACCTTGAATACAATATAACGATGTGCTCTGCATACGATGCAATGATGTAGCCCAATAATGGTGTA